>NW_025950104.1:0-10333 GCF_021028975.2 Sphaerodactylus townsendi | reverse complement strand
TGCTGGCCAGTATAGGCATGCATCAGATTGCCAACCTAGAGATCTCCCGAAATAAAAGATGAAATGAACAGAGATCTGGTTGTTGTGGGCTTTCTGGGCCGTGTGGCCGTGGTCTGGTGGATCTTGTTCCTAACGTTTCGCCTGCATGTGTGGCTGGCATCTTCAGAGGTGTATCACAGACAGAAGTGCACAGAGAGCTGCATCAAAGAGAGAAGATGCCAGTCACAGATGCTGGCAAGATGTTAGGAACAAGATCTACCAGACCACGGCCACACAGCCCGGAAAGCCCACAACAACCAGCTGAGTCCGGCTAGGAAAGCCTTCGACAATAACAGAGATCTGTTTCAGGTCTCCTTAGATGCGTTCCTCTGGAGAAAATGGCTGCTTTCAAGGGTGGAATCTATGGCATGATACCTCACTGAAGTCCCTCCACTTTTGAAATCCCCGTCTCCCCTGGCTCCACCCCCAGATATCCAGGAATTGCCCAACAAGGAGTTTGCTACCCTAGGCCTTGACAGGACAATAGCTTTGGTAATTCAAATCTGGGGAAGAAAACCACCGTGCCCTTAAATGGGTGCTTCCTTCACAGGGAAAGTGCAAATATTTCCTAATATACTGTTGTTCGCGGTCAAGGTTTGGTTGGGAGAGCCAGTCTTGCAGGTTCCGGCACCCTGCAATTCCCAGCTGGCCTTGAGGGCGACTGGTTGCTTTTGATTTGTGTTTTTCCCCGCATTGCTGCAAGAGCTAGAAATAATTAGTTAGCACACGATGGGTGGTGTGAGCCTTAATTACATTAACTGCTTGGCAGGTGCTAATAATATTCAGCCCAAATGACCACAAACTGTGATCGCTTAGCAGTCAGTGCCTTTCCTCTGGGATCCCCCCAAAAGTGCTTTGCCACATTCTTGGGTCAGTCCGTATAAGTGCATAACTGTGGGATAATGTATTTAATTTATTTTATTAGATTTTTATACCGCCCCATCCCCGAAGGGCTCTGGGCGGTGTACAACATATAAAATACAATATAAAACAAGTAAACATTTAAAGCAGCAATAAAAATTTTTCCAGCTCTTGTTCCAATTATATAAAAGCTCAGCAAATTAAAATGGCGTCCAGCATTCCTATAGTAAAAAATCCCTCCCCCCCCCCCTTAAAGAGGGAGGCATGGCGAGTCTCATTAGATGACAGGTGGCCCAGATGTCCGGGCCAAAGAAAGGAGGCACTATTAGCGGCTGGTTCCTCCAAAGGCCCGGCGGAACAGCTCCGTCTTACAGGCCCTGCGGAACTCCCCAAGGTCCCACAGGGCCCGGACAGCTGGAGGAAGAGCGTTCCACCAGGCCGGGGCCAGAGCCATAAAGGCCCTGGCCCGCGTGGAGGCCAGCCGTATCACCGAAGGGCCAGGGACCACCAGTAAATTGGCCTCTGCCGATTGGAGAGGCCGTGCGGGGACATATGGGGTGATGCGGTCTCGAAGATACGATGGTCCCAGGCCGCGTATGGCCTTAAAGATGCCTGAAGAGTCACAGTTCTTTCATTTTTAATGGCAAGAGGCGTTTGGAGTGATTGCTCACACTTAACCTCATTGCTTTTAGCAAAGGTGCACACTTAAGAAGAGGCTACATCCTTGGCTTGGGTAGAATCCATTCACAACAATTCCACAGGACAGTTTTAAGAGCAGGGAAAGGTAGTCACCGGTGATGCCTTGGTTCCCATTCTAAAGCAGAGAAACAAGAATACTTTAAGAGACACACTGCTCAGACCAAAGAAGAAAAATACTATGGTAGAGGTCAGCACAGAAGGATTCTGAGCTAAGCTGTCCCCTCTCTGCCCCCAGGGCATCTTGCTGCCAACCTGAAGTGTGGGAGAAGTGATACAAGCATGGTAAGATCTTGCTCATAAGCCACTTTAAAAGACTGACCGCCACACCGTGACTTTTCAAAATGGCCTTCCGACAAAACTAGTTGCTGACCATGGAGGGGATTTTGGATTTCCACAAGAAGGTAAGATTATGGATTGACCCAATAAAGGGCTCATTTCTCTATACCGGCAACAAATAACCCAAGCCTCGGTGGCTGTTCTGGACTCAGTAGATGCTCCATTCCTAATTCCCTTACTGCACTGGATTTCTTATTGCAATATTAAGAAAGGTCAAAGTCTGAATTCATATTTCTTGAAGAGGTCTGTAGACAAACTTGCTTGCTGTATTACATACCACTCCCTGCACAGAGGCCATTTACGCGCTTGTGATCTGCTTCACATTGAGCACACATTCCAGTACCAACTGAGGGTAGAATTTGCAGTTGCCAAATAGGAGGTGTTGAAAACTCGGAACATATATTATTTGAATGCTCATACTATGATGAGATACGTTGGATGCTTCTGTCCTCTGACCAGACAAACTCTCCTTTGGCTAAGAAAGAAAAGGTTAAAATACTGTTATCAGATACCAATAAAAATCTAACGTATTCTGTTGCCAAGTTTGCCTGGATATCAAGTAAAATCAGGAAGGCCCGACAGAGCACTACTGGCTCTGCCAGCTAATCCTTATTATTAATTATTATTAGACTGGCCTTCCACTCATTATCTTGAGCTGATGTTCTGAGTTCCTGAGGCCTATTATCTGCATTTTGTTAACTGTTTTAATCTGTATATTTGTAATATCTGTAAATTTTATGATTTTAATTCTTTTGGATCTTGCTGGTCAATGACCGTAAATAAACTATGATGATGATGAGCACACATTCCCCTTTGGATTGGATTCTCAGTTACGCACACATTTCCCCCACTTTGCAACAAACGGTGCTCTCAGATCAGAGAATCTCCACATCTGTCAAAGTGTGACTTTTCCTCTCCCTTCACATGGAACAGCAGTTTGCTTTCTTTGGGTTTTCTCTCCTCCCTTCTCCTCTCCTCCTTCCCTGTTTTCTTTCTCCTCCCTCCCTCCTCTCTTCTCCCTGGGTTTTCTCTCTCCTACCAGCTCACACAACAGCAGTTTCTCTTGCTCTTCTGGCCAGCAGTTCAGAAGGATTAAAAGGGCTTGGGGGCATGGGATGTGGTGGGATTGGTGTGACATAAAACTTACATGATCTAATGAATTAACACTAGATCAAAGACTGCAGGGGGGGGGGGGAGGCAAAAGGCAAGATCCTGGAGGTGGAAAGGACAAGGAATTGGGGAGCAGGCAAATGGTGAATCAGCTCAGCTTGGGACATTTCACAGCAGGAAAATCCTTGTTTAAACAAAAACTTGCAGGAAATGCCCATTGAGAAGCGAACAGCCACCAGGTGAGTGACACATGCATAAATGGCCAGACATTCACATACCTTGCTCATTTCTAGGTTAGCAACTGGAATGGGGGAATAGTATCCCCTGCAGGCTGGATTTGGCCCAGGGACTGTTGTTTGCTGATCCCTTTATATGCTACTGCTGCTCCCAAAGCCCTGAGGTTTTGTCACGTTGTCATCCCCACAACCTTTTTTCCTGCACTACAATTTCAAACGGACCAACATATGCATGGCACAAAGGAAGCAACACATTTTACATGGTGCTAAGCACACAAAAGACAGCCAGCATCGTACACACTGGCGTAATGCCCATTGGGCAAGGTGGGCAGCTTCCCAGGGCATCACCTTATGGGGGGCATCAAAATGCTGGGTTCGTTTTTGGGTATTTTAGTGGTTTTCCATTTTTGGCCTGCAGGGGGCGCAGTTTTTAGGCTAGCGGCACCAAAATTTCAGCGTATCATCAGAAGACTGTCCTTATGCTACCCCCCAGGTTTGGTGCGGTTTGGTTCAGGGAGTCCAAAGTTATGGACTCCCAAAGGGGGTGCCTCTATCCCCCATTGTTTCCAATGGGAGCTAATAGGAGATGGGGGCTACAGTTTTGAGGGTCCATAACTTTGGCCCCCCTGAACCAAACTGCACCAAACTTGGGGAGTAGCATAAGGACAGTCTCCTGATGATATGCTGAAATTTTGGTGCTGATATGTCTAAAAATGCACCCCCTGCAGGCACCAATGTCCTGGTGCAAAAAGAAATTTGGTCGTGGTGGAGTGGCCGCCCGGGGGGGGCATCCAACTCAGGTTTTGCCCAGGGCTACAGTTTGCCTCGTTACGCCCCTGATCGTACAGTGATTAAAGTATCTGACTAGGATCTGGGAAACCAAGATTCGAATCCCCACTCAGCCCTGGAAACTTGTGCGGTGACCTTGGGCCAGCCACACAATCTCAGCCTCAACCCTGGCAAGTATTTGGATAGGAGAGCCTCAAGGAATACTAGGGTCACATTACAGAGGCAGACGGTGGCAAACCACCTCTGAATGTCTCTTGCCTTTAAAACCCTGCAGGGTCACCCCAGGTCAGGTGTGACTTGACAGCAAAAAACAAAACAAAATGAAAACCCTGCAGAAATGGTAGGAATAACCTAAGGGCCACTAGTAGAAGAGAAAAATTTAGATTTATATCCCACCTTTCTCTCCTGTAAGGAGTCTCAAGGTGGCTTACAAATCCCTTTTCTCTTTCTCTCCCCATAATAACCTTATGAAGTAGATGGGGTTGAAAGAATTCTGAGAGAACTGTGACCCAGAAGGCTTCATGTGTAGGAGCAGGGAAACAAATCCAATTCACAGAGAAGAGTCCACTGCTCTTATCCGCTACTCTACACTGGCTTTCTCGTGGGAAGATACAGAGGACTAGAAATGTGGTGGAATGCCGTTTGAGATGGGAAAGTCCAGGGTCAGCCATGAAGCTCCTTTACATGATCCCAACTAAACCACAGTAAAAAGGGGGTAGACGTACAGCAACAGATGCAGGGAGAACAAAATGGCATCAAATAAATATGAAGTCAAATGCTTTGTAGTTGGGTGTAACAAAACAACTCTGGTTTTTGGGAAGAGGTTGCTAATTTTATTATGGAGATAGTTGAGAGTATGTAATAGCATGTATGTATTATGGTTCTTCCTTGGTCTTCGCTCCTATTACTGTTGTATTTTATATGTGTTGTTTGATTATGCCAATAAAGGCTAACGATGATGAAAACATGCTTAAATCAGAAATAAGGTGCAGACCGCCTCTTCCTCCTCAGCGCTTCATTCCTGAGCCTTCCCATTACAAAAACGATGAGTCCCAGAACCGTTCAGCAAAATAATTACAGTTGTAAGAGGAGGTTGTGAAGGATCTCCCATGAATTGGAGGCATCTGGTGTTCACTGTTTTCCACAGATTTCCATAATGTCAGAAGAAACTGAAGCCCCTCTTCGGGCACTGCCCCCCAATCTCCCAGAATTCCCCAAGCTACACCTGGCAACCCTGTGGATGATCTTTGGCAGTCCTGTACTCTCAATCTAATCTACCTCACAGGGTTATTGTGAAGAGAAAACAGAGGAAAGGAAGAAGAGTTTGGATTTATACTCGACCTTTCTCTCCTGTAAGGAGCCTCACCGCAAACCGCACTGCGTAATTTCTAGGAAAGGAAGTGAAAAACGGGAAATGGCTCCAGGCCTATCATTTGAGACCATCACCCGATTCCTGTCAGGTAAAGCATTAGATGAAATGCAGACGTGCAGCAACCTGTATTTCAATGTATTTCAAATAAAATTAAAGGGAGAACTTACTCAGTTGCCTGTGTTTTATGGTGCACTACTGCCATCAACTGGACAGCTGGGGTATGAGAAGATATTAAGGGAGCTTAGCTCCTAAAGCAGACCTGGGCATTATACGGCCCGGGGGCCACATCCGGCCGCCCTTATGACACCCTGACCGCCCTTATGACAGACTTGGCCCTGGCGTAAGAGGACCTGTTTAGAACCACGCTGCTCACGTTAACCCTCCCCCTTCCCCCCTCGCGCAGTGGCTTCTGGGGCGACCCCCTCCTTTGAAAGCCCCGCAGAAGCCGGTTGCCTTGGCTGCCTGCTTCTGCGGGGCTTTCAAAAGCGCCAGTCAATGAAAAAAGTAGGTCAAGGGACTTAAGTTTCCCCACTTGCTTGATTGTCACAGTGGACAACTATGCAGGTAGGTTAAGCCTGTGATTCTTTGTGCCAAATAGTGTTGTATGCAGAACTGTTGCCACTGATTCCAAGTTGATCTGTGCACCTGTCTGTCACTTATCAGCCCCTATTGTACAGAATTGAGTTCAGCCTTTTGGCCCGGCCCTCCACAATATTTTCTGTTTCTTATGCGGCCCCATGGAAAAAATAATTGCCCACCCCTGTCCTAAAGGGTTGTGACGTTAAGTCAAAGGGTTACGTTTGACACTGTAAGTCAGTGCAATTACATATGTACAGAATGGACTGAAAGAAAAGGTAAAGATATCCTTCCCCTCTGGGGTTTTTTCTCTTTAGATGAAGCTGCTTTGTTTGTTGTTGTTGTTGTTGTGACAGTTTATGGTGACCACGTGGGGTTTTCAAGGCAAGAGATGTCCAGGTGCTTCCAACCCTGACTACCTTGGTGGTCTCCCATCCAAATACTGAACAGGGATAACCCTGCTTAGCTTTCTGAGATCTGACAAGATCAGGCTAGCCTGAGTTATCCAGGTCAGGACTATCCAGGTCAGTTGCCTCACACAAAACCACATCTTTGCTCCACCTAGTCCCGTACTTTCTACTCTGGTAGAAACTACACAGGGTGTCAGAGAAAGGATTTTTCCAGAAACGCCATCAATGGTCTTTCCTTAGATAGGTAACCTTTTCTACTTTTGTTCATAGCATAAGAGGGATCTAGTGCTGGATCTGAAATGTGGGAAGGCACTCCTGTGAAGACTACACAACGCTGGGTTGTTTCCAAGGATGCCTGCTGAGAGATGTCCTGTGCCTTGCAAAAGAGCAGCCGGATTGGAAGCTGAGTACAAGTCTACGGGATCTGCCTTGCACAGGAAACAGAGATAAAACGGTGCAAGAAAGAGAGGTGTGAGAGAGAGAGAGAGAGAGAGAGAGAGAGAGAGAGATCTGGGTTCACCTGAAAGCTTGATGCTGCCACAACACTTTCTGAACTTGTGTAGTGTTTGATTGTGATGCAGGTTGACCTGGAAGCACAACAGGCCCAACTGTACTATAAGGAGGAGACAAGAAAAAGGAGTTTGGATTTGTACCCTGCTGTTCTGTCCTGTAAAGAGTCTCAAAGCAGCTTACAAGCGCCTTCCCTGTGAGGTAGGTTGGGCTGAGAGTTCCGAGAGAACTGTGCTTGACCCAAGATTACCCAGCAGGCTTCATATGTAGGAGAGGGGAACCAAGTCCAGTTCGCCAGATTAGTGTTTGCTGCTCATGGAAAGGAGTGGGGAATCAAACCCAGTCCTCCAAATTGGAGTCCGCCACTCATGAGGTGGAGTGGAGAAGCAAACCAGGTTCTCCAGATAACAGTCCGCTGTTCATGTGGAGGAGTGAGGAATCGAACCTGATTCTCCATATTAGAGTCCACCTGCTTTTAATCACTGCAGGATGCTGATAAATGACACATTGGTCGGAACACTGCAGGTTAGTCTAGCACAGGGGTAGGGAACCTTTAACACTCAAAGAGCCATTCGGACCCGTTTTCCATGAGAAAAGAAAACACTTGGAGCCACAAATAATTTTTGACATTTAAAATAAAGATAACACTGTATATATTGGGTTTTTTAACCTTTTACTCCGCTCATTCTGAGAAGCGCATGGATGTGTCCGCCCTGCTGCCTGCAGGGCGGGCAAGGATGGGGCCAGCGGCTCGGCCTTGCTGGCCGCCAGGAAAGCGCCCGCCCCGCTCCAATGGGGCAGGCGAGAGGGGAAGCCCGCGGCGCGGCCCAGCCGGCTGCGGGCAGTTGGTGCGCCCACCCTGCTGCCTGCAGGGCGGGCAAGGATGGGGCCAGCAGCTCGGCTCGTGGAGCCACAGTGCAAGGGCAGAAGAGCCGCATGCGGCTCTCGAGCCGCAGGTTCCCTACCCCTGGTCTAGCAGATATAATGAACCAATCCTGTCATCCTGTAATAAACCTCCATTGTCAACTTCTTAAGAACATAAGAACATAACAACTAGCCTGCTGGATCAGACCAGAGTCCATCTAGTCCAGCATTCTGCTACTCGCAGTGGCCCACCAGGTGCCTTTGGGAGCTCACATGCAGGAGGTGAAAGCAATGGCCTTCTGCTGCTGCTGCTGCTCCCGAGCACCTGGTCTGCTAAGGCATTTGCAATCTGAGATCAAGGAGGATCAAGATTGGTAGCCATAGATTGACTTCTCCTCCATAAATCTGTCCAAGCCCCTTTTAAAGCTATCCAGGTGAGTGGCCATCACCACCTCCTGTGGCAGCATATTCCAAACACCAATCACACGTTGCGTGAAGAAGTGTTTCCTTTTATTAGTCCTAATTCTTCCCCCCAGCATTTTCAATGAATGCCCCCTGGTTCTAGTATTGTGAGAAAGAGAGAAAAATTTCTCTCTGTCAACATTTTCTACCCCATGCATAATTTTATAGACTTCAATCATATCCCCCCTCTTCTTCTTTATTTAAAACATTTATTAGCCACCACGGCACCTGGCAGAACTCAAGGGGGCTTACAACATAAATAAAAACATGATTATGAATACAAGCCCTCTGCCCTGTCCCCTCATCTTTTCCATTCAAGCCTCACCATCAATATTGACAGCATACCTTGAATGTGCTTCCTAAAAAGATTAGACACATATACAGTGGAACCTCGGTTTTCATTGGTAATCCGTCCAAAAAGAATCGATGAAAACTGAAACCGATGGAAACCGAGGCAAACTTTTCCATAGGAATCAATGTAAATCCAATTAATCCATTCTAGGCACTCCAAAAAACATACCAAAAACACATTTTGGGTGAATAAACATAGTGTTTAATGCTGAAAACAGTAACAAACAATAACAATGGGACCAGCTTCAGAGCCAGTGGACCAACGTCGCACCAGAAAGCTGTCCAAAGAGGTCTGTTTCTGATGCCTCTTTAAGATTTGTCTGAAATGGGGCAAGACGTTATCATTAAACAAGTTGCAGACATGGCCTGCAACAGCTTTGTCCAGGTGATTTTTCTCTACAAACCCCTGACTGCAAATCGATGAAAACCGAGGCAAATTGATGAAAACCGAGACAAATTTTTCACTGAAAAAACCGATGAAAACCGAAACCAATGGCAATGAAAACCAAGGTTCCACTGTATGTCTTTACTTCCAAGCTCAGTAAGATGAAGAGATGCATTTGATTGATACGACCTTAAAAGAAATATATAGAAGTGAGCAGGCCAACATCAGACAGTCCTGCCCATAACCTGCCACTTTCTTTCTGTTGCAACACAAACCCTGACAGATCCTTAATCACTACAAATATTTGATCTGTTGGATTTAAAAAGCAAAAGGCTCCTGTCCCAGCCAGTGCTCCCAAAGCAACGCAGGAACTCCATGGCACAGTTTTTGGTCAAGATTTGGGTTATCTTCTCCGTCATATCACCATTGATGGTGAGCGAGCGGAAGTGGTCAAAGTCGTTCCTGCCTAGCTTTCGGAGACGTCGGGCAGCAGCTCGGTAGCACTTCCACGGCTGCGGTTCCACTAGCAAGTATGTGCACTTGGAGGCGAGACAGGACAAGAATGTCACCAGGCCACTGTCCCCGTGATTCAGGTGGATCCACATGGTCACGGACATGCAGAAGCAAATGTCAAAAGCAGAACATCCAAACTTACTCAAATAGGAGCGCAGAAGAGGCTCCCTGGTTTCGGTCCATGATATCGAGGGTGACGTATGAAACACAGCCAGAAAAGGGGCTTTGCTGTTTTGCTCGCTCTATCAGGTCACTATCAATGTCACAGCAAAGGAGGTTCAAGTCCTTCCAAGCCACAGAACCTTCTGGGATGTCTCTGTTGTCCTGCAGTCCACGGAGGTGTCTGTAGAGGGCGATGCTGAGCTCCTAGAGAGGAGATAAACTCTTCAGAATGCATGTCCTGCTCAGTCCCTCTGTTAGGTGGGTCAGACGGTGGTATATAGGCTACCCCATAGGGTTACTTCCTACTTTTGGAAAGTCCTACCACAACTTCATCAAGATGAGGTTAAAAGGAAAGTTATCCAGTTGCCCATGTATGGGAGAAATGTTTTGTCTATATTTTACCATGCATGTGAGCATATATGAGCAAAGAACAATGCAACAATGTGCGTAACGTATAGATACGTGAAAACCAAGAATCGCGTCACACACTAAGGCGGAAACTAAATAAATGCAAAGCCAATAAATCTCTGAAGTTACTGCTATAATTCATAAAGTGTTGTATAACATACAAATAGACCAAAGTCATAATTCAAGTTCATCAAAATAATTATCTGAGTCTCTGTAAGTAACTAGAGTCTCTCCTTCAAATTCTTATAAC
>NW_025950103.1:0-10338 GCF_021028975.2 Sphaerodactylus townsendi | reverse complement strand
CCCTTGCAAAGAACCCCCCCCCCCCCTTTTTTGTTTGTGTGCGAGGAATCTGCCTCTAATCGCCTGATTGCATCATTCTCCGGATGCACCCATCCCCCCAAAAAGGCGCTTCCAAAAGCCCCTTTTGTGTTGCTGATTAAGCATGCATACCCACAATCCCCCCAGGACCCGCCTGTTCCCTCCCCCCTCGAGGCTCGGACCCTCGCCTTGACGCACCCTGATGACGCTCTGAAGCCAATTCCCACCAGGGTCGCCTACCTCCTGCCCTCCCTGTCAAACAATTAAAGAAAGAGGAGTAGGCGGCCCCCAGGAGGATTGCATTAAAAGCAACCTTCACAGACTGCAAAACAAGCCTTCTTATATTAAACTCTAAACTCTAAACCCCAACTCAAACAAAAACCCGATCCCGATCTCCCGCCATCCGCTCTAGAACTGAGCCTGGCGGGACCCGACCCCCCCCATAACCTGGGGAAAAGGGGGTGTGTTTCAGTCCCTCTTCCTACAGGTCCCTGTGGACTCCGATTCGCCATGACAGGCCAACCCATGGAATGGCGCCAGGAGGAAACCAACCCCATCCCGGAGATGGAACACATCTCTCTAAAGGATCCCGCCCAGCGGTCTCAACAGGAACGCCGTCGCCAACGCCCAAAGACCCGAATGACCTGGGGAGACGTCAAGGCGACCACCAGCCAAGCCCTAGAGCTGCTGCGCCAGCAAGACCACCCCGAGACACCCGAGAACCTCTGTGCCGCTCTCTTTGCGATCATCACCGCCAACTCGGCGGCCACCATCCTTTGCCTGCTCTGCTGCCTCCTGCCGATGGCGATCGGCCACCCCCTGACGAGCTTTCACCAGGCCAACATCTGGGAGCAGTTTGCTGCCGCTGCCAACGTCTCATCTTTCTGCCTGGGCCAGTACCTAGGAGTCGGGAGCCTGCTAAGCTCCTGCCTGCTCCCCGTCTGCAAAGCGCCCGGAGCCTTCCTAGCGGAGTCTGGGCTAAGCCCCTTCATGAATGCCTCATCTATCAGGTACTGTATGAGCGCCGACTGGGGACCCGTCGTCCAAACCCTCCCGGCTGGCGCTCTCTCCCTTGTCACCAAGACTGTCGCTAACCACGAATCTAACACCTGCGCCCGCATCACCGGCGCAGCCAAACGGGGAACCGACCCGGGCCCATTCATCGGCTCGGCCAATTGGAACTGCACACACATGGAGGACATTCCCCCCGTGTTCGGAAACATCCTGCTCCCCAGGGGCTGGTTCTGGACCTGCGGGGAGAGAACGTTTAATTACATTCCCGCCCGACTCTCTGCCGGAACTCTTTGTTGCCTCAGTCGCCTCACCATCGTCCTACCCCAGGCTCCACCCCGGGAGCCCGGACGCCGCCGCCGCCGCTCCGCTCTGCCTTTCGACCCCTCCTGTCGGAGCGACGCGGTCGCCCTCTCCGAAGCGGAGTTCGTCTCCCTCGCAACTTCCCTAGTGGGAGTCCCCGGACTCGCTTCTTACAATGCTAAGACTATTGGCCGGCTGGCCTGTGCCCTTGCGAAGTCCATCAATTCTACCTCCATTGCTCTGGACGCTCTGGCCTCCGAGCAGCAGGAACTTCGTCAAGCGACCCTAGACAATCGTGCCGCTATTGATTACTTATTGTTATTACATCACCAAGGTTGTGAGAATGTACATAATATGTGTTGTTTTAATCTTTCTGATAATTCCCAATTGATTCATATGAAAGTACGTGAGCTGCAAGAAGTTGTATCTAATCTGAAATATGATGTTTTGCCCCATTGGTGGTCAGCCCTCTGGAGCTGGCTGCCGGGAGGATGGTTGAGTGCTATTGTGCACCTCTGCATTGGTTTAATTGTGTGCCTCGTTATCGGATCTTGTTTCGTTCAATGTGTGTCTAATATTGCCTGTAACGTGCGCAAGAAGCCCCTCGAATTTCCCTTACCCCGCAACCAAGTTCTGATGTTACACAAGCAGTTCGGTCAGCTTGACCAGACGGCGGAGGAGACAAGCGTCCCTTTAAATCACCCCTTAGCATTTCGGTCCCCCTTCTAAAATGTAAAAAAGGAGGAGATGTAGTAATGCACTGCTGACCCAGCAGCACCGTGGTAGAACGTTGGGACGCCAACGGACCTACGGCCTTCTGGTCGCACCGCACCCCCACTCCTCATTCCCCTATGAGTCACGGGTCATGAACTGTCTGGCTCAGTCACCGGGCGCAGGGACAATGGTCTTGCCCCCAGGTGAGGATTAGGCTCAGACGCTTACGCTCCTCTCCGCACGTAGCCAGGTGAGATCATGCATCACATGATGATCTCCCGACCTCCCGCCTCCCGTTCTCCCGGAACTCCCCCCGGTCCTCCCTCCTACACGCCCCCGATAGAATAACAATAAAAGGTGCCAGGGACCGGCACGCGGGAGACTCGCTAGGAACACGGACCTCCGGGCTCCCGCTGCTGGCGATCTCCACCAGATGTTATCTCCGCGTCTCGTCTCGTTCTTACGCTGACCACGTGGGTCGACTACACACAACAAAGGTCTGAATAAGATCAGGTTACATTATAGTTGCACACAAAGAGCAAAGAACAAGATAATTACAATATTTTGCGATCTTCTTTCTGACTTTCATGAGTTCTGCAAGAAATTTAACCACTGTTGACAGTAGTTTCTGGGATATGATCGTTCAGTAAAATTTGGACAGTGCTATCCTCATGCTTGAAGTCTGTAGAGCAGAATAGGGGAAGGATAAAATTATTATGTGGTATTGCATGCAGCTGGCAATCCAAGATAATATGTTGAATTGTGTCAAGAGAATTTGTTCTCTCCTGCAACGGAATCTTCTAGAATCTTCCAGTGAGTACCTTTAAAGGGAGGGCATTAAATTGAACTAAAAGAAAATCTCTATGGTGTGAAGGAACATATAAGTTTTGGAAATACTGAGCCATTCTTCCATAGGGAGGACACAATTTTAGTATTGCAGGTAAACAAGTAGGTGGTTGGGCAGGAAACAACTTTTGATATTCCAGATCTAATAATCTCTGCTTTAAGGCTCTAAATATGCGATTCTCATTAGGGATTCAAAAAATCAGTT
Source organism: Sphaerodactylus townsendi (assembly GCF_021028975.2). Taxonomy (NCBI): domain Eukaryota; kingdom Metazoa; phylum Chordata; class Lepidosauria; order Squamata; family Sphaerodactylidae; genus Sphaerodactylus; species Sphaerodactylus townsendi. The sequence goes on along the minus strand of NW_025950103.1, from coordinate 7,241 downwards.
GAGAATCCTATGTGTCGACTGTGATCTTAATTCCTTGATAGGAACGTATGAAAGAAGATAGTCCCTCAGCCAGGTAGGGTTGTCGTATGTTCACTTCCAAGCCTGGATAATGGTAAACATTTACGGGAATGCTTTTCCACTCTGACTGCTCTGCCTTTGGTAGGATATCTTAGCTGTCAGGTGACATAATGCTGCAGGTGTTGAAGGCTAGGGGTGAGCCGGCATCAGCCTGGAGCTGGGTGTGTCTTGGTTGCCTTATGGGGCTCACAGCAGGAAGCCACTAAAAGCTATTCTGAGCAGCCACACATCCTGCCCAGCGGGCGTCCCAAGTCGTCCTGTCTGCAGAGAAAAGTAGCTCTCCTGTTAGCCCGGTGATCTTGCAGAAGCAGATTTGGAAGCTTTACCATCCTCACAGACAGCTGGAAAAGGCATGTCTTTTTCACCATCATGTGGTTAGAATACCCTCTCTGTTCCAGAATTTAATCCTATGCATGGTTTGGTGGTAAGCTGCCTGCCTGTGGAACGTCAAAAGTCACTGGTACATGCATGCTCAAAGTAACCCCTGTCACGTTCCACCCTGGCCACTCCTGTTCCCTACCATTGTAATCAAGGCAGGTGTACAACAGGTAGAGACCAAAGTAATTACACCAGTGTGTACTTATACTCACAAAATGAATAATATTTCAACCAGTAATAAATTGGAATACAATTCTATCTTTGTTCTCTCGGTAACAACTCAAAATATTATTAATATAGTTCAGCAAGTAATTAGAACAAGAGTATTGGGATATGATAACGGCTGCGAGGAAAACGTGTTCCCCCCTGACCCTGCTTATTCCAATTGAGCAAGGACACATGGCCAATTATTTACATTGGATCACCAACCCTAAATTAAGAAGAGCCTTAACACTGGCCAGATTCAATCTAATGCCTTCTATGCTGCTCTATGGCAGATATCAACAAATTGATAAACAGAGGAGGCTATGTCCATGCAATATGGGTCAGGTGGAGACACTCGATCATACCCTCTTTCATTGTGTAAGGTTTGCAAAAATCAGAATGTCACAATCTGCACTTATCCCATTTCTGTATAACAATCTAACCGATGCTCTTAAGATACCTATGCTTTTGAACAACATGGATCCCACAGTGTGTCTATGTATTATGACCACATATAGCCAGCAGTAATTTTTCTAGCTTCTGTCAGTATCCGATGACGTTTAAGTGAGTCAACTTAGCTGAAGGAATGTCCTATAGTTACAGAAGGACCATGTATATTTTTTAGTACCAGTGTCTATAACTATGAGCAATAATGGGCAAATTTTGTATGCTTATTTTGTATATTTTATGCCAATAAAGGCTTGTTACTGTTACTAGTTCAGCAAGTAAGCATGTAGGCTATTTGGGTTGGCTATCAGGTTTGGTTTTTATTTTTGATGATACTTTTTCAAGCCGTTCTGGAAAGTACAAAATCAAGTTCCAACGTATATTCAGATACGTACATCCTACTTATTTTTACAGTTTTCAAAATAAAAGCCCAATCTCATATACAGTTACATAATTTATGTCAGGTTTTTTCTTTCTCCTCTAGGAGAAAACCGATTTCCTTAAAGTTAATCTTGCCCAATTTTCACTCCAAAAGGCTCTTCTTCTATATTAATTATATTTTGTGTTGTTACCAAGAGGACAAAGATAGAATTGTATTCCAATTTATTATTGGTTGAAATGTTACTCATGTTGTGAGTATAAGTACACTCCTGTTCCCTAGCACAGGGGTCTCCAACATGGTGCCTGTGGGCACTGTGACACTTGCTAGAACCTTTCTTGGTGCCCGCCAAGTGTCGTTACAAGGTGGGCAGGCCCAAGTGTTTTCTTGCCCTGCGTGGCTTCTGACGGGCCACTGAAAATCCAGCTGGTTACGCAGATCAAATGACATTTGTTCCAGTACTGGCTCCCTTCCCAGTGTTGAGTTTATTGTCTCTCATTTCTCTTTCTCAGCCCACTTTGCCCTACCTTTTCCCCCCGTGTGTTTGGCTCTGCCTCCTACGGCAGCCAGTTTGGGGCTGTGCCTGGCAACCCCTGTTGGATTTCCGAAGGTGCCTCCAGGCCCATGAAGGCTGGGGTATACTTCTCTAGCAGGACAAATCCTCAGTCGCTTGAATGTAGGGAACCTGCAAACTGCAAAAAATAACTGCAAAGATTGTCATGCCCTTATATAAAGCCGTGGTGCGACCGCACTTGGAGTACTGTGTCCAGTTCTGGTCACCGCATCTCAAAAAGGATATTGAGGAGATAGAAAAAGTGCAGAGAAGGGCAACAAGGATGATTGAGGGACTGGAGCACCTTCCCAATGAGGAGAGGCTGCAGCATTTGGGACTCTTTAGTTTGGAGAGGAGGCGGCTGAGGGGGGATATGATTGAAGTCTACAAAATTATGCATGGGGTAGAAAATGTTGACAGAGAGAAATGTTTCTCTCTTTCTCACAATACTAGAACCAGGGGGCATTCATTGAAAATGCTGGGGGGAAGAATTAGGACTAATAAAAGGAAACACTTCTTCACGCAACGTGTGATTGGTGTTTGGAATATGCTGCCACAGGAGGTGGTGATGGCCACTAACCTGGATAGCTTTAAAAGGGGCTTGGGCAGATTTATGGAGGAGAAGTCGATCCATGGCTACCAATCTTGATCCTCCTTGATCTGAGATTGCAAATGCCTTAACAGACCAAGTGATCGGGAGCAACAGCCACAGAGCTCCCAAAGGCACCTGGTGGGCCACTGCAAGTAGCAGAGAGCTGGACTAGATGGACTTTGGTCTGATCCAGCTGGCTTGTTCTTATGTTCTTATGTCTCTTTGGGAAGGGTTCCGCGTTCAGCAGTGGCGTAGGAGGTTAAGAGCTCGTGTATCTAATCTGCAGTGGCGGAGCAGCAGTGGTGTAGGAGGTTAAGAGCTCGTGTATCTAATCTGGAGGAACCAGGTTTGATTCCCAGCTCTGCCGCCTGAGCTGTGGAGGCTTATCTGGGGAATTCAGATTAGCCTGTGCACTCCCACACACGCCAGCTGGGTGACCTTGGGCTAGTCACAGCTTCTCGGAGCTCTCTCAGCCCCACCTACCTCACAGGGTGTTTGTTGTGAGGGGGGAAGGGCAAGGAGATTGTCAGCCCCTTTGAGTCTCCTGCAGGAGAGAAAGGGGGGATATAAATCCAAACTCCTCCTCCTCCTCCTCCCTGTTGCAGCCAAGTAGTCTTGATCTCTGACAGGTCCGTTAAAACATAAGTGTTAGTTGCCAGCTCAACGTTTGCATCTCATAAGAGTTTGCATGCTATTCCTCAGCTTTGGCCTAGTTTCATTATTACTCCCCAGACTCCCCTTTGGAACACTTATTTATTACTAAAACATTTGCATCCTGCCTTTCCTCGTATCTTGAGATGCTTTACAATAGTAGTGAAAAACATGCTCAGTTAAAACCAGAATAAAATTGTAAACCTCAAATCTCTCTCCCGCCTCCCCAAAGAAGCCCATCATTCAAACCCCATCTAAAGGCCTTGCAAACACGCCGGCCTTGAAGCGTCTCTCCTGAATATCTCTGAGGAGTGTCTCTTTCCCACCCCATCCCCCAAGTCCACTCTCTTATTTCTTTGTAAATGGATACAACAGGTGCAAAATAATCTTTCTTTCTGTATCTGTAAATGTTTCTTTCTGTGTCTGTATTTTGCTGCCGCTAGCAATTTAATCCCAAGGCCCTTTGTAATTTCTCCTGAAGCAGTGCATCCCAGTTTTAAAGCGGTTTCAAAGAGCTACGTTGTCCTGAGGAAATGACTAGTGTGGGATTCCAGGTTGCCTTTAACAAATTAAAAGTTTATTTATGTATGTTCCTCAGCTTCAAAGTTTCAAGAAATAATTTATGACAGATAAAAGCCATTTGAGCCAACCGTCTTCTGCTGAGGTGACCTTCACTTCACATCAGTCTGCTCTCTCCTTTACATCTCCGAGACCATATTATGATTGGACTCCGTTTCTAGTCTCTCAAGACTTCTTTCCATTTCTCTGGCAATGCCACATTTCGTATAAGTTTAGCACAGACAGCCTCTCGCTTTCTTTCAGGCTTCTTCCGCACATGCCGAATAATGCACTATCAGTCCACTTTGCAGCTGGATTTTACTGTGCGGAATGGCAAAATCCACTTGCAAACAATTGTGAAAGTGGATTGAAAGTGCATTATTCTGCATGTGCGGAAGGGGGCCTCAGTGCAGCACAGAATCTACTCCGGCACTTTCCAGCACCAACCAGTCACGTCACTCTCTTGTCCCCTTCACCCTTCTTCGTTCTGTAACTTAACTCTCATTTTAAAGAAACGCACACCGAACATTTTAAGTTGTTACACCCCATCCCCCTATTCGGGGAGCCACAAAGGAAAAAGTCTAGGCTCTAGTCCAGGGGTGGGCAATTATTTTTTCCATGGGGCCGCATAAGAAACAGAAAATATTGTGGAGGGCCGGGCCAAAAGGCAGGGGGGCCAGTCAGAGTCATCTGGCGGGCCGGATGTGGCCCCCGGGCTGTATAATGCCCAGGTCTGCTCTAGTCAGTGCCAGTCAAGCTGACCTGAATGGTGGGATAGCCTGATGGGTGTAGTTGGCACACCGGGATATATAGAAGGAGGCAATCCTTAAATAAGTGAGCCCCAGGACATGAAAGACTTCGAAGGTTGTTACCGGTGCCTTGAGTTGAACTTGGACAAAGTCAGGCAGCCAGTGTAGCTGTTTCAAAATGGGTCATGTATGTTTCTAGCAGCTGGCCTCTGACAGTAGTTGGGTTGCCACATTCTGGAGTTTTCAGATTGTCTTCAAGGGCAGCCCCACGTAGAGTACATTGCAGTAGTCCAGCTGTTGGATTGGGGAGGCACGGATTAGCATGGCCAGATTGCCCAAGGCTAGGTGATGAGAGAGTTGGTGAATCAGGCGTAGCCAATAGCAGGTGGTTCTGGCTACCCTGCCAACCTTTTCCCGTAGTAGTACAGAAGAGTGCCTTTAACGCATCCAGCTTGCCTGCAGTGTCTCCGCAGCCTCCTCAGATTGGGCAGCTGTGCTCGGTCTCCCCCACCGCCGCCGCATCTCTTTTGCTTGCGTTCCCAGGCAGAAAATGAGAAGACCTCGCTGGCCTCTGATCTGCAGGAGCTCAAAACGCAGCTCACCACCACCAAGGAGGCTTTGGCCCAGCAGCAGCTGCGCAACAGTCGTGAGGCCGAGCACTGCCAAGCCTCAGAGGCGGGACCTCACGGCAGTGGGGCTAGCCTGTCGTTCCAGGAGAGAGCGGACTGCCACGAGGCGGTGGAGAAGGCCCAGCTGGCCGCTCAGCGGGAGAGGGAGGTGGCTGCCCAACTGGAAGTGGACTTACGGGTTGCCCGGAGGATCGCCTTGGAGTGTCAGTCGCGGCTGGCTCAGGCCCAGGAAGAGCTTCTGGGCTTCTCAGAGGAGCTGGCGGGGCTGTACCATCACATCTGCACTTGCCACAGCATAACCCCGCAGCGGGTGGTGTTGGATTACTACCGGGAGGGCTGCCGAGGCCAGAGCACGCTCAGGAGGCGATCCTCCCGGAAGCTGGAGGCGAGCAGTGGCGGGGACCGGTCCCCGAGCAGCGGCCCCGGCTCGCCCTGCGGCTTAGAGCCCCTCAACGTGGCCAACCTGATGGGCGTCTTGCGGGAGCAGCTGGGGCATCTGCAAGTGGCCGTGTCCTTGGCGCACCGGCAGAACCCCACGGGACACAGCGCAGAACTGGAGCGGGACAAGGAGGCGCTGGTGGAGGAAGTGCTGAAGCTGAAGTCGCTGCTGAGCACCAAGCGCGAGCAGATCGCCACCTTGCGCACGGTGCTGAAGGCCAACAAGCAGGTATGGGGGGGGGGCTGGCTACAGCGGGAATTGGTGCTTAGTAGGGGGCAGTGGGCCGTTTTCTCCTCCCTGGTGGAGAAGATGTCAACCTGCAGGCCGGTTTGGGAGCTGTGCTTTGTTGTGTCAGCATACGTGGGTGTATCGAATTGTTCTGTATGCGTGGGGAATGCTGAGAGGAAGGAAGGAGAGGCGGTAGCTTCGGGGCCATGTTTCTCACCCTCTGGGACAGGGGTGTCAAACTCACAGCCCTCCAGATGTTAATGAACTACAATTCCCATCCGTCACTCCCAACATGAACATTGGCTATACTGGCAAGGGCTGATGGGAATTGTAGTTCATGAACGTCTGGAGGGCCGCGAGTTTGACACCTGTGCTCTGGGTGCTGATTTCAAAGCTGGGCTAGACTCATGTCCAGTATCCCCTTAGGGACAAACTTTCCAGGGTCCGAATTTTCAAGAGTCAAAAGTTCCCTTTGTCAGACACAAGTTGAAATGGAAATGGGGATTCAACAACACAACACAAGCCTTTATTGGCATATAAAACAGGACAAATTTTTAAAACAAAACAAGGTTAAGAAATGCAGTTAAAACTACGAATTTCCAGTATAAAATTTGCAACAGTTTCACAAAAGAGCACATCAGAGCTGTTCAGGAGATTGGGTATCTTATAACATTCATGCCACTGAGAACATTGCAAGAAAATGGAATTCATGTATTTCATGCGTATCTTATTGTATTTAGGGCATTGAAACAAAGAATGGTCAAGTGTTTCAACCGTAGTCATATCACATGAACAAACTCTTTTAGAACGTTCCATATTCTTGAATCTTCCCTCCAGCAGAGCTGATGGCAGCACATTACATCTTGCAGTAGCCGAGGCTCTCCTCTGGGTGGGATTAATCAGCAGACGAAGATATGCTGCCATAATTCCACGCTCGCATGGGATTAATAATGTAGTCGGAGAACAGGTTGTCTTGGCGAAATGAGGATTCAAAGATCTCCATTCCAGCTTGTGTTTGATGAAGAGAGTTCTGGCTCTCGCAAACCCATATCCTGAAAAACCTTGTTGGTTTGTGAGCTGCTCCTGGAGTCCAATCTAGCTCTTCTCTTGCAGATGAACGTGGCTACTCCTGAAACAATGGACCCAAAGTGGGTCATCATCTCTGTCAGGGTGGATTCCAGCTGTTGAAGTTTTGTAGACTTTTCATTTGCTCTTTTTTTTACCTGAGTATCATATTCTCTCTGGCTGGGTTTTCAGGCTTAACCAGCTGTCTTTTTCTAATGACTTCCCCCATTTGTGAAAATACAGTTTGCCTGCCCCTGCATAGCAACCCTTGGCTTCCATGGTGGTCTCCCA
>NW_025950102.1:0-10338 GCF_021028975.2 Sphaerodactylus townsendi | reverse complement strand
ACAGACAGACAGACAGACAGACAGACAGACAGACAGACAGACAGACATTGTACATACTGTAAAGTGCACAAAGAAATAATATGCTCATCACAGAAAATTTCCTGAAGCTCTAAACTGTAAGATCTTTGAGGTAGAGGCCTTGTTATGCCTCAGCACTTTCTAGTGTTACACTAATTAAGCCAGGTGCTAGGAAGCGAAAGCAAACATTTTTAATACCTATTGGGTGCTTCTGCAGGAGAGCTGGTGCAAAAGCAGCTAGCTAGCCATGGTAGGCATAGGCACCAGCTGAGCGACTCCTCCCTAGAACAGTATTATAGGAGCAATCCCATGGCTTCAGAGCATCAACATTCAATTGACTACAGTGGGGGTTGATGAGATCCTGAAGCGTTTGACTTTGGTCTTAAGAAATCATTTCCCAGCTCTGTGCTTTCAAGCACTGCGGGTAGCCAACAATATTATGTGACAATATTTGAAGAGCTACTGGGATTATCTCACAGAATTGTATCATGGCACTGTCTCACTGTAGCTCCTACTTTTATCAAGAAAAGTTTATGTATAATCCTTTCAGTTTCATACTAAATGTTGACAACAGCACTTGCAAAATAATAAACGTTAAAGTGTGGTAGAAGAGAGAGCACCTTCACAAAATAATCCATTTTTTCCTCTTTTCCTCATATATCAGCATAACCACTTTCCTTCCGACAAAACCATTTCAAACAAGGGGAACACTTGGCTTTTTTTGAATGAATGCTAACTGTAACTGAACCACTGATTTTGAATTTCAAGGGCCCATGAAGCAATACTAAAGAAGAAATTAACCTTGTTGAGTCATTCAAAGTGTATAGCCCCCAAAGGGTGTCCCCGTCTTCCATTGGAAACAATTGAAAACTCCAGTGGGGGCTCATAAAAATGAACTCCTGAAACCAAACTTCATCAAACTTGGGGTTTCTTCTAAGGACGGTGACCAGCAGCTATGCTGTAAATTTGGTGCCTCTACCTTGAAAAACAACCCCCAGATCCCCCCAATATTTTCCGTAGACTTTAATGGGCTAATGTCCAACTCAAACATCTGCAGGAAAAAGCTCCCACCATTGACATCCATGAGGAGGAATGGATAACTGTTTTGCTCCAGTTGTATTTAAAGAAAAATTGGGGGGCTTTGAGCGTTTGTTTTTCAATGTAGCACGACTGCTGATAACTCTCCTCAGAAAAACCTCAAGTTTGGTGAAGTTTGGGTGGGGGTCCAATCCTATGAATATCCTGATTTCCACCATTTAGGTGCTCACAGAAAATGCTTCCAGACTGAAAATGTGAGGGGGCATTAATTTTGATGAGCAGCTGTGGGCACTCCTGGAACCACCTTCTGTGAGGGGCTTGAGGCAGACACTTTGTGTCTGGATGACACAGGAAGAGATGGTCAAAGAAACAAAATAACATTTTAATAAGTTAATGAACTTCAAAAGATGAAGAAAAAGCTGGGACAAATAAAAAAGATAGAAAAAGCAATAAGACAAATAAATGATGAACTCAAAGATACAAATGAACAAGTAGAGGTGTTAGAAGACAAACTGAAAATCTCCCAAAGACAAGTAGAGAAATATGCAGACAATATTACATTACAGGAACTGAAGCAAAAAAGAAAATGTTTTAAGATTCAGAAGATTAAAGGAACAAGAAATTAGCTCAATTCTATTAACAAAAAATTATGCCAGCATTGGCAAAATTACTGGGACAGAAGGAGGAGGAAATAAAGAGACAGACAAAATGTACCACATAAACTCAAGATTTGTGAAAGAGGAAAAAGCACCAAGAGACATTCTGATCTACTTTTGTTAGAACAAGAGAAGAAATCCCCAGAAGATACTCAGCAGAGAAATTAATTATAGTGGGAAATGTAATGATTGCACTAGAGGATATATAGACCATGATTTTCTGATTGAAATTTTCTGATTGAAACATGAGATGAACTTGCATTGGGATCAACTTGAAGGGGTGTCCTTTTTATATAAGTCCAGAAAATATAACATAGATACAGTACAGAAGGCAGAAGATTTCCTGGCAAGTGATAAAAAAAGAATTAGTGGTAACAGCTTAACAAGAATTTCCTTTAGTGATTTTTGATTGCAATTTTTTTCATTTTTTGTTTCCAAATTATTGATTAATTTATTTTCACATTTGATTTGAAGATGTTCTAATTTCTTAATACTAATAAAAAGAGTTGTAAAGTGATATTGTGAAATGTAAATGGAATGAAATGTAAGAGGAAAAAGGTATTTCATTTTTTTAAACAGTTCAATAATGATGTAATGTATTTACAGGAAACACATATTAAAAAGTGAGGAAAAATACTTCAAATGTAAAAAATTTGGTGTTCTAATGGGATATGAGCAAGCTGTTTATTGGTGAGGAGGGGTGCTCCAACAGCAAGAAATACTTTTAAAGAAACAAAAAAGGGAGAAAACCAAATGATCATGGAAGAGATCAATAAAAAAGAAAATTACAAATGAGACAAAACAATAAAATATAAAACAAGCAATAATGGGATTGAGAAAGCAATTGGATTTAAAATGGTCTATGAAGATGGCAACAAAATTGAAATATATGAAACAAAGAGTTTGAGCTAATAAATAAACCAGGGAAATGTTTACCTGCCAAATTAAGGAAAGAAAAAAGAAAAAGCTGATAACTGAGATGAAAGAAGGTGAAAGAATAATATCTGAAAGGACGAAAATTGAAAAACAACTTGTCAAATACTATTCCAACTTGTATAAAAAGAAAAATATAAGTGAAGAAAAAATATTAACATATTTAGATAAACAATTAATTTCAAAGTTAAAAGGACAGTTAAAAAACCTTAATGAATTGATAACATCAAAAGAGGTTAGAAGATGCAATCAAAATTTTAAGATTAGGAAACCCCAGGCTCAGATGAATATACAGTGATATATTATAAAACCTTTGAGGAGGTATTAGTGCTAAAATTAAAATTATGATTTTAATTTTAAGAAGTAAAATACCCCAGGCATGGGAGGAAGCCTATACATCACTAATGCCCAAAGATCAAGATATGTCTTATCAAACAGGTTGAAAAAGATATTACAGGATTATATTCACAAAGATCAAGCCAGGTTTCTACCCAAGAGACAAAGATTATATTAGAACTGTGTTAATTATTGTGGAATTTCTAGAACAACACCAAGAAGAACAATTAGCTATGATTTTTATTGATAATGTAAATTGGGTCTTTATGAATAAGGTGTTACAATACATGGGAATCAAAAGTTACTTTTAACAAGCAGTAAAAGCTATTTATTCAATCCAAAAGGCAAAAATACTAATTAATGGAAATCTAACTGAACTATTTGAGATACAACAAACTCTTCCATTTTTAATATCTGCTTATCAGTGCCTAAACCAGTGTGGTACCCCCAGGAAATGAAATGCCCTCCTGCACTGCCTTGCCAGTTGGGCTTGTCACTGCCTTGGGTTCCTGAGTGGCCTCAGAAGAGAGGGAGGAGGAATTATAAGATGCCTCTCCCTCTCAATCCATGCAATTCCCCACACCTGGGAACAGGGGATCTAATTTTTTCCTTGTGCAGGAGAGCAACAGAGATGGTTGGGGTTGTCCAACCTGGTGCTATCTTCTCACTGTGTCTGGTGACTGCAGCTGCTCCCCAAACTCCTGGCAACATCATCAGGGGATGAGGGGGGGCACCATCACCTAGCCTGTCCAAGTCCCAGGTGGCAGCACTCACTCTGTGGGCAGGGCTCACCACAACAAGCAAGTCCTAGAGAAGCTAGTATGGCTAACCATGCTGAATGTTCAGTAAGTATGTAAAATACTAACATTAGCACACCATGACCCCAGACAAAACAATGCAACTCATAACAATGCAGTGTGATTTTAATAAATACACCGTGCAAATCAAGTGCAATACAGAAAACCACATGAAATGAATAGCAATAAACATAAAAATCCAAAACTGAGATATGATGTAGCTATACTGTAACAATGCCTATAATGGGTTCTCAGGTGTATTTTCCATTTTTTGGTTCAATGGATTTTTGTATTGTTCAGGAAGCATGGTAATAGAGAGAGAGCCTCTATTTTGCTTATAGATTTGAACTTACGTTTCTCCCCCTTTCAGCTCCCCTTAACACATCCCCTAAAACCCTACCCCAAGGAGGAGCACTGGGTAGGATTGGGGGCTTGGAGCGGGAGAGGGAATTCAAGGGGATATGTTTTTCTGCCAACAGAAAACACTGTCCAGATACAACCCAAAATGTGTATTTTTTCATATGATTTTTCCATCTTCTGTGAGTTTCTTAAATAGAAATTCTGAAATATCACTCATACTATATTCAACAGACTTAGTAACATATTAAAGAAAACAGAATTTTTATTGTTGTAAGAAAGCTGTTTGTCCTAGAACACTGAACCCCTGAGTGAAACTGGCAGTTGATATTCTGCAGATGTTTCAGCAACCTGAGATAACCTGCTTGTCTCATGCTGTTTAGACATTATTGATCAGTAAAGGTGTTGGGTTTCTTCCTGTTCACCAGTACCAGGCTGACTTCTTTTCTGAACTAAATGTATAAGAAGAAAGAATTCTCCCATAAGGCACAGGGCACACAGAAACGATATTCCTTGTTGTCTCCTCTCATCTGAACTACATCACTGAAGGCAAACCACAAGAACAAAATGTACTGTATCATCCAGAAAGCTTTCCAGATTCATTCTGAAGTGATAGATATATGCTCAGTGTGATGTGCATTTTGTAAGGTATTTTTCTGTCATTCTGCTCACTTCACCAGGTATAATCACTGGATGGTGTGAAGGTGGATAACAATGATTTTTCTCCCCACAGCCAACATCATCATCTTTCTCAGTAAGCGAAGGCATCTCAGTGACACTGAGTGGAGCCATTTCTCTCTTTAACAGCTGCAGACTATTTTGCCTGCATTATCCAGCTGATGACAAATGGCCCCAATAATTCAGCTGTTGCATGAAATTCATTTTTTCTATTTAGGGTATTGTTTCAGGAACTGTATGGCTGCTGTGGTCCCAATAATTTGTCTTTGATAGTCTTGGGTTCAGCGGTGGTCTTAGGATCATTGGCAGGAAGTCAGGGTTCTTAAGATATAACTATTGTCAGTAGTATTTGGCAATCAAATCAGAAACAGATATTCACAACTGTTCAGTTAAACCAGGAGCGGGGGTGGGACCAAATGGAGCTTTTGCACTGGTATTTGGGCTGGTATTTGGAGAACTGATTGTGTAGGCTTTTTTATTTTAAAAATGGCAGCACCTGCTACTCACAACTCAAGGGTCTTCACTGTGTGACTGTTCGTTAGCTGTGTATAAGCAAGAAATTTAAAAAAACCCTAATGTGTTCATTTTAAAAAGGATCCTATTAAGCAGAGCTTCTGTTCAAAATGTTGAAGAGTTTCTATTAGAGTTATCCATGTCCACACTCTCTGATATTTTGTGTCTGGCTCTGCCTTCTCTGGCAGCCGTTTTGGGGCTGGCTCTTCCTTTAGCTACAGTCATTTTATGGCTGCACCCACTGCCCTGTGTAAGAATTTCTAAGGTGCTCACAACCTCAAAAAGGTTTGGGCCCCCTGAACTACCATGTTTCCCCGAAAATAAGCCCTACCCCAAAAATAAGCCCTATCATGATTTTTCAGGCTTTTTGGAGGAGGCTGAAAATATAAGCCCTACTCCAAAAATAAGCCCTAATGATAGTTACAGATAAGGATGGTGTGATCCAGCAGAGTGCTCCCTGCCAATGAGGATGCAGTTTGCATCACATGTGACAGGGAAGCAATGGGGCTGCTGAGAGCCCGCCTTAATGAATTGTGAAAGTACCATATTTTCCCTAAAATAAGCCCTACCCCAAAAATAAGCCCTAATGCATCTTTTGGTGCAAAAATTAATATAAGCAGCAGTGGCGTAGGAGGTTAAGAGCTCGTGTATCTAATCTGGAGGAACTGGGTTTGATTCCCAGCTCTGCCGCCTGAGCTGTGGAGGTTTATCTGGGGAATTCAGATTAGCCTGCACACTCCCACACACGTCAGCTGGGTGACCTTGGGCTAGTCATAGCTTCTCAGCCCCACAGCTTCTCTCAGCCCCACCTACCTCACAGGGTGTTTGTTGTGAGGGGGGAAGGGCAAGGAGATTGTAAGCCCCTTTGAGTCTCCTGCAGGAGAGAAAGGGGGAATATAAATCCAAACTCTTATTATTATTATTATTATTATTGGGGAAACACGATAGAGTTTCTAGAAGAAGAAGAAGAAGAAGAAGAAGAAGAAGAAGAAGAAGAAGAAGAAGAAGAAGAAGAAGAAGAAGAAGAACCCCCATCTACCTCACAACAAACACTCTGTGAGGTAGGTGGGGCTGACAGAGTTCAGAAGAACTTCTAGAATAGAAGTTCTATTCCCCCCCCCCTACCCCGTTCTCTATATCACCTAGGGGGGATGGAGTGGGGGTATTCATGACATTTCTATCTGCGCTGCTTTGAACGGCCTAATTAGATGTTCAGAAACAATGAAATATCCAATTTTTCATGTCTGAATCATCCAGTGCCTGGACAAGTCTCTGGAGGGTCATTTTCACAGTAAATTAATCTTTCTAATGTCAGGCTTAAATGATCAGTGGTGACATGCATGGCCACTGAGTTAGCAGTAGCAGCAGCAGCAGTCCTGCAGCAGCAAGGTGTGGCAGTGACACTGATGATATTGAGTCTGACACTGTATAAAATTGGTTTAAAATTAAAATAACTCTGATGACAAGCAAAATGGAGGGGTAACTCCTCATCAGAACATGAGACTGTCATTAAGTTGCAAGGTTGGTGCCTTTTTTTCTGGATCATAAAAGAAGTATAGTGTCAAATGAATATTGCCAACATACATTCTGGTAGGGAAAATAGTTTGTTATATAATTGCACTCAGATTTTATTGGATGTTTATAAACAAGAAATCATGAACTAACATTTGGCTTCCATACTCTATATATTTACTACAGAAAGTTGTTTATCATTAGGGCTGATCACATTTGATGTTCACCCAAGAAGTGTTCCCCCATAAAGAACTCACAGCTGCCACATGCCTTCAAGTCCCAATGGCAATCATATGTAAATGTAATGTGTTATTTTAAGCCTAAGCAGTAGCAGTTTCACTTCATAGTTTCAGTTCAGATTGGCTCTTAGTAGCAGCCCGTTCAGTTTAAAGTTTCCTCCTTATGTATCTTTGTACAATAATTCTTTGTTGATTACATACTCTCTGGTGGTCACCTTTTTATAAGGTGCTGATAGTGAAATCCAGGTATCAATTGGTTCCCTCCCTTTCCCCCATGTTGATGCACTGAGTAAGGGTAGAGGACAGGGAGCGTCACTGGGAGGTCCAGAACTGGGTAAGTGAATGAATACTCATTTTCAGCCACACGAAGACTCCTGATGTCATTACCTCCCCTGATTATATTAATCCAGATACTCCCTTCTGTAACTAACTTCTTCTGACCACCTTACAATATACTCAACTGTTTCTCAAAACAATCCATTCTGACACCTCCTAGGCTCATTCCGCACACGCAAAATAATGCACTTTCAAGCTGCTTTCACAACTGTTTTTGCCATTCCGCACAGCTTCAAAGAGCCCTGAAAGCAGCTTGAAAGTGCATTATTCTGCGTGTGCGGAATGAGCCCTAGAGATTGTCCAAAAATCCCCCAAAGGTTATCCTGTCATCCCCAGGGGTGGATCTTTACGCTATAAAGATCCTATCCCCCAAAAGGGCCATTTGCCCAATGTCTTTGACATCTTTCTGTCTCTATCACTGTGGCCAACGTGTTGCCCCCTGGAACCAAGTTTGGCTCTAAATCCTGGATCTTTTTCACGTCATGATCAGGTTGTATTATATATCCCATACCCCTTTCTATTCCAAATCTATTTTCCAACCTATCTATATCTTAGGAACTCTGTGTGTGCATGTTTGCTGCATTGAATCAAATGATCATAAACCCCTTATCCCTACAATAAAGATTGTCAAATTTGCATTATATTCTTCTCTGTGGATTTTCTTCCAAGAGCTGATTTAGTGTATATTAGTACTAAAGATTCCTTACCCAGCCTCTTGCAATATTAATAAGCAATCTGCTCTAAGCTAATATTCCCGCATTATTGAGAGACTGTCTCCACCTTGGGTAACACCATGGTTGTAATTTGTTTTAGTTTCAGAGAAAAAGTATGTGACTAGTATGTAGGGTTTTCTTTTTGCACAGACTGTGGCATGATCAGTGTATGAAAGAAAGACTGTATGGTATCCATAGAATTGTCACAAGGTGCAGAGATCCTTATATATCTAGTTAATGAGAGATTCTGTTTATGCAAAATGCTACTGTAAGTGGCGGGTGGAAAGTGAGAGTGCTTTTTTCCATAAGGAAGGCACCAAAGGCTGAGAGGTGACTTCTGTGTTGTGATCTAATTCTGCAGACATGAAAACTGATGAAAAAATCTCCATTGGTTGTGATAATGAAAGTTTCGGTGAAAAACCTTCTTTACCTGAAAGAACTCATCCAGCCAGTAAAAGCCTCGTGAAATTACTGTGATCCATTCTGACATTCTGATTATGATGTCATACAACTGCTTGGTCACTGTACAGCTCTGTCCCAAGTGTTCACAGAGACATAATGGCCTCTATTTGCAAGCAGGATTCAATAGACTGACATGTCTTTTCAAGGTAAGCTACAGGGAGTACAGAGCCAAGCATGCTGCTCCACCTGTGAAGTCATGTCTTTGGAATTTAGCCCTGGTTATTCATGGCACATTAGTAAGCTTACAACTGTGACATTAGGATTACAAGAGTGCATCATAAAGGCAGATGATTCATGAAAGCAATGGGGAGAAGTTTCAGTGCCTAACACTGGTGATATTCCCAGGCACCCTTTCTTAAGAATGAACTCTGCTTGAGAGGTACAGCTAATGGACATACACTGTTCTGATAGACCCTTGCACAACCCCTTTGGTGCAGTGATTCCTATTCAGGTTTTATAAAGTCAGAGGATAGAATAAGGTATCATGCATTTAATTAGAGTATGCAAAGCAACACACAAAGGATCGTTCATTCTTTTGAAATCGTTTTTCCCATAAGACTCCCATAACAGTTATATGTGCATAACTGCACGATGGATATGCTTAAGCTGCTTAAGTGACTGATGTCAGGGAATATTAATTGGGGGTTGTTTTCTAGCATTGGCCAATGTGGTTAGTGCTCCAGTTCTACCCAAGACCATAGGAAGTAGAGGAAAGTGGATCACAAATTATGGTTTCTTTTGTTCCCATCTTGGAGAACATACCTTTCTTGATTGTTTACTATACTATGTGACTACCAGCACAATCCGGGGGGGGGGGGGGGCATGGAAGCACATGATCCCAAACACTGGTGCAGGGGCAAAAACGCTGGCATTGGGGAGCAGCACTGGACCATGACAAAGGGCTGCTGGTGGAGCCTAGGTGGGGGTGGAGCTCAGGTGCAGGGCCCTGCACCAACAGCAAAAGGATTTGCTGTGGGGGTGGCACTAACTGGCACCTTGGTGCAGGAACACCCACTTTTGCCCACCATGCCCTTGGCCAAAGGTGAGCTTGCAGGTGTGGCCCAATCCTCCCCCTACCCGGGAACCAATGTCGAACCCCGGGGCATTTAAAACCCCAGCCTGAATCTTGGAAACACCATAAGATAGGGTACTTTGTATGGGATACTGCCAGTTATCTCCCTGCCATGGGGACTTAATGGGGTGACACCCAGGGCAGGTGCATCAGCACAGGGCTTGCACTTGGTACAACAATTCCTCCAAGACAGCAAGGTCCACAAACTCTTTGGCTGAGCCCTCCCAGCAAGGCTTCCTCTCAGGTTCAGCAGCTTCACAGCCAGAACCCAAAGGGGCACCATCACAGGTAAACTGGGGAATGCACACCTCACACCACCTTTCCAGTCCACTTCCGTTTTCTGGGGCTGCCAGATTCTTGCAGTCATGGTGGATTCAGAGGCCATCAGAGATTACTGGCACCAACAGCTCTGGCACTGGCCAGTTGCTAGAGCCACCAGTCACTGCCAACAAAGAAGCAGGCGATGATGGGCAACAGTCAGAGGGGAATTGGTCAGGTTTTGGACTCAGTCTCCAACCTCTTGCTCTACCAACGGGCAGACCATGCAACCACCCACCTGCCTATATAGTTCTGGCTCTGGCAAATAATCCCACTTGACAGAGAAAAGGTAATCTCAGACCCACTCCCGGATGGGGGGGGATCAACCACAAATCCCCAGGAAACTTGGAGGTAGATACA
>NW_025950101.1:0-18769 GCF_021028975.2 Sphaerodactylus townsendi | reverse complement strand
CCTGAAAATAGTTCACAACTGTTATAAAATTGACTTTGTTGACTTACCTTTGTGTGTCCCTCTTTCAATGACATGTGACAACCCATTCCCCAAGTTGGCTGACTAACTCAAGGAACTATTACAAAAGGGTGTGGGACAACCTGTGGAGGATCAGGGATCCTGGGTTTTTTTACTCCACGTTCCTCCTTGTTGACAAAAAAGATGAGGGAAAGCAACCTATTTTAGACCTAAGAAAAAGAGATCTATTAAGGTGTCTAAATTTCATATGATAGCACTCCCATCCATACTAGAGTTATTGTCCATTGTGGTCTGGTTCATTGTACTAGACCTTAAAGATTCATACTTCCATATTATGATACATATAGAGCACAGGAATGTCTGCACTTCCAGTGTGTATCATAACCCTTTGGCCTCTCAGCTGCACGTAGGGTATTCACCAAATACATGGTGGTGGGTGTGGCCCACCTTCAAACGCTGGGGTGTTCACTATTCTCCTACCTGGATTATGGCTGATCACGGCTCAATCCAGGTGAAAAGAGTGCCCTCATCCAGTACATGTGTAGACTCATAAGAACTCAAAAAGATCTCAGTATGAGTGGAAGGCATCTAGATGGTTTCCTTATTACTTTCAGAGGACAATTGCTGCTTCTATGCATGTCTTGGTAGATCTACCCACATGTTTCAACTTCAAGATTTAAGTTCTCATTTCTTGAGGACCCACCTTTTTCTCACTCATTATAGCTAAACTGTATTTATTATGGCAGAAGGCATACAGTTTGAACCACTGGTTATGTCAAGCCCCATTCCTAAAACTCCCAGATTCTGTAGTCTGAAGGAAGGACGTAGGTAAGGAGGAGTTCCCGGGTTCAACCCCCCCATTACATGTCTGAAGCTCCGCCCCATTCCTGTTTTTTGTATTTTAGTGTGTTTTTTTCAGTTTTTGGCCTATAGGGGGGCACAGCTTTTAGGCTAGTAGCACCAACATTTCAGGGATTTGTTGGGTGACTCTCCTGATGATACTACCCAGGTTTGGTGAGCTTTGGTTCAGGTAGTCCAAAGTTATGGACTCCCAAAGTGGGTGCCCCATCCCCCATTGTTATCAATGGGAGCTAATAGAAGATGGGGGCTACACTTTTGAGGGCCCATAACTTTTGACCCCCTGAACCAAACTTCACCAAACATGGGTTGTATCATCAGGAGAGTCTCCTAAATATACCCTGAAAGTTTGGTGCTGCTAGCTTAACAATTGCACCCCTGGCAACAGGCACCCCCCAAATTTCCCCAGATTCTCCTTTTAAATCCACCCACTTGGGCATGGATTTAAAGGGAGAATCTGAGGTCCCCAGTTTAAACATTGAAAGTGATGCTGTTTTAGCGTGGGGGAGAATCTACCCCAAAACAGCATCACTTTCAATGTTGTTTAAACTGGGGACTCCAGATTCTCCCTTTGAGGTGAATTTAAAAGGAGAATCTGGGCTCCCTATTTTAAACACCATTGAAAGTGATGCTGTTTGGGGGTGAATTCCAGAATCACTTGTTTAACCATGGAGGCCAGATTCTCCTTTTAAATCCACCTTAAAGAGAGAATCTGGGGTCCCCAGTTTAAATAACATGGAAAGTGATGCTGTTTCCCCAATTGGGGGGACTGGATACAACACCATAAAACGTTTTCATAGCAGTAATAAAACATTTTGAAAGCATTTTGAAAATGTTTTCAAATAAATTTATTTCTGCTGTGTGGCATGGCTCATTGCTGTGTTCAGATTTGTGAGTTGGGGCATGTTCTGTAATGTGATGGTTACTTTGAAACGACCTGGTGGAAAAAATCATTGTTTGGTCATGGTGGGGGAAGGTGGCCGCCCATGGGGGGGGGGGACTCCAAAGTCAGGTTTTGCACCCAGGCTCCAGTTTGCCTAGATATGCCTCTGGGGGCAATGACCTTTCCAGAAAATGATTTCAGCCAATAGAGGCTAAGATGGAGGGACTGCAGCAAAAGAAAAGTGATGTAAAAGGAGCAGTCCAGTAGCAAGGTCCTGAATGAAACTATAGAGAAACTTGCTTTCTTCCTGACTCCTGCCTACTGTTTTTTCAAGCTGAGAGCAGGAGCAATAAAACAGTCACTTGGAGTGAGCACCAGGCCTCCTAAAAGACTCTCCTCCTCTCCCTTTTCTCTAGTTAAGCAATGAATAGCCCTCATGCCCCACAAGCTGGCAAGGCTATAGTAAGCAAACTAGCTATATATGTGCAAATTAATTAATTGCTTTGCTTCACCCAACAGCCTACATTGCCAAACCTCTATATCTGAAATACAGAAGCAAACAGATGGTTGACCGCACAAATGTTCCTATGCTGTTCCGCCCAGAAGAGTTTATTAATGGCCTTGTTTTGTGGGAGTAGAGAACAAAGTCAAGTGTGGCTCAAATGTGGAGGGAAGCTCAAACATGAATTAGCATCCATCTCCGATCTTATTTTGCAGCTTATGTTTCAGAACCTCTGCCACCACTGTTTGAGCTGCACACAGTCATCCAATGGAGCTATTCCCAGTGGTGTGAAATCTTCTTCATTTGAATCCGACATAGTAATCCAGAAACCTTGGAAGGACACTGTGATTTGTTTCCAATTGCTTTTACAGATAAAAATCACTTGCATCTGTTTTGATTTAGATGCCACAGTTTGTGCAGTACATCCATAGGATGCCCGGGATACTGTCTAAGTATAGACACATGAGGTAGTCTTCTTGTTGAAGATAAACAAGACTGGACATGAAATGTATCTGGATGGGAGACCTCCTGGGAACCTTGTGTATGGTGCTTTGAGTTTCACAAGGGAGAAAAGGCAGGATAGTTTATTTTATTTTATTTATTTATATTTTAGATTTCTAGGCTGCCTCTTCCCCGAAGGGCTCGAGGCGGCTCACAACATGGCTGTTGTCAACAGCAACTCAAACAACATAACTTAAACATTAAAAACTCCAGCAGCAGTTACATACAATTTAAACAATCCAAACAATTCAAACAGTTTAAAACAGTTCAAACAGTTAGCCGTTCCTAAGGCTAAAAGCAAGGGAAAAAGATAAAAAGAAGAAGGAGAAAGGGAGGGAACAGGCGGGCCCAGATGGAATCACAGCAGGCCCGACCAAGATGACAAAGGATGGAAATTGGCAGAATTTCAATGGGGGGCAGTAGAGCCGTGGCCAGCCTCTCCAAAGGCCCGGTGGAATAATTCTGTCTTACAGGCCCTGCGGAACTCGCCAAGATCCGCAGGGCCCGGACTGATGGAGGTAGGGCATTCCACCAGGCAGGGGCCAGAGCCGTAAAGGCCCTGGCCCGGGTCGAGGCCAGCCGCATCGTCGCGGAGCTAGGGGTCACCAGTAATTCCGCCACCGCCGAGCGTAGTGGCCTACGTGGGACATAAGGGGTGATGCGGTCCCTTAGGTATGAGGGCCCCATGCCGCGTAACGCCTTAAAGGTTATTACTAACACCTTGAAGATGATCCGGAACTCCACTGGGAGCCAGTGCAGGCGGCATAGCACAGGGGTGATATGGTCTGAATAATCACCACCTGTCAGAAGCCGTGCCGCTGCATTCTGGACCAGCTTTAACTTCCGGATCAATCGCAAGGGAAGGACCGCGTAAAGCGAGTTACAGTAATCTAACCTCGAGGTGACCGTTTAGATACTGGGGTGTGAATTAACTTTAGTTGTTGCAGCCTAAGAAATTTGACAGAGTGGTTTGAAGGGGCGCAACTGTATACCTGATTCTTGACTATCTTTCTTTTTCTTTTCCACAGGGATCTGAGCTTTTCCATTTCAGGGTAGCAGTTATTCCTGGAACCTCCTTTTGTAGCCTAGTTGATGAATTTCAGGTACAGTGAACAACCCATTGATTTTATTTAGCGATAGCAAGGTATCAACAATAAAATACAGGTTTATAGCAAAAAAAATCCTGAATGTTTAGCTATTTTCAACTGATATATTTGTTAAATGGCAATGATGGTATATCTAACAGTGAAATATGCCATGAAAAATATCAACAATAACAAAATCTACCAGAGATTGATTGCTTCTGCCAGTTATTCCAAAATCTCTTTTCTTAATCACCTTCTGAAAACTGCCAAATTAATATGAAAAAGTAGTAGTTAGAGTGTTGTATTAGGATCTGAAGAGATCCAGGTTCAAACCCAAAGACTTGATCTTTCTTTAGTGATTTGGGGGTGAAACATGGGGAAGATGGGGTTTGGCATGGAGAGAGAGGAAAGAATATTCTGCATTTGCTCTTAGGCATGCACTCGTTGACACGGGCAAATTACAGCAAAGAGGTGAACAGGTAATGATTAAAACCAGGTATCTGGCAAAGTGAAACTGGGCTTTCATTCTTCTGTCCCTACTCCTTCTCCTTAGTGGGGCAAAGTGGTTAAGTCATGTTCAGGCAGGGCTATGCAGATTTTTGCTACTCCCCTAGACTGTAGGGGGCTGGCCCTTCCAGTTCTGATAGACTTGCAGTTCAGACAGGTTGCTTTAGTGATACATCAGGCGGCAACGTGGTCTTCATTTTCTACATTTTGCGCTGTTATAGACTGGGCCAGCAAGCCTCGACTGAGGCTGCCTTTGGAAGAGGAGTCTTTCAATGGGTGGCTCCTCAAGATACATGAGGTGAGCCAGTTAATCTGTCATTCCCACCCTGGCGGAGCTTAGGTATATAACCAGGCTGGATGAAGCAGCCCCATTGAAGGAGAACAACAGGTTGGACTTACTGTGAGGCTGTCTTCTCTTCAGTGGGAGAAAGTCATCCACTCCCCATCCTAAGAGTAGAACTGGATTAGGGAAATGGGTGACATATTAAAAACACTAATAATAAATGACTAATAAAATAGCTAATCTAGTGAAGCCCCCCACAGTCCTGGAGAGTAGCAAAATTTTGCATAGCCCTTCCTGAATAGCTGACAGCATGACCTAACCAGCCTGAATGATTTTGCCCCACTGAAGAAAAGACAGCCGCATGGTAAGTCCAACTTGTCGGTCTCCCCCACACCCCTGGTCCTACTCACTCCTGAGGCAAAATCCTTGCTGGAAATAGAGGAGGCAACCTCAAATTCCTATGAATCACCCTGTAATTTTCTTCCCACCGTTCTGCCCCCTTGTCACTGCGGCCTTCAAAAAAAAGGGCAGTTAAAACAAAGGAATACACAAATGGGACAGAACAAAAAAGGATCAATTTGGTTAGTAAGAGGTTAATTGATTTAATTTCAGCTGGCTTTCAGCTACCATTCTTTACCAGGTAATCAGGATAAAAACTATTTGCAGGTTTCCCTTCTCTCTATGGGGGTTAGAAACCACTTTTATACAGTGGTGGGATTCAAAGGATTTAACAACTGGTTCCGGTGGTGGGATTCAAATAATTTAACAATTGGTTGTATACAAGCACAATTTTAACAACCGGTTCTGCCGAAGTGGTGCGAACCTGCTGAATCCCACCACTGCTTTTATATGAAAGTTAGGAATTAAGTTGTGGAACATGACAAATTTGGGGGGAGATATGACTGGTCTAGTGCCCCTACAGTGATTTTCTTGGTTCCAATATCTTGCCAATAGTACATGCCCATCAAATATTAGTATTCAGCCTTTGAAGAAGAAAACAAAGGTTTTGAAATTACATTCATTCTCTGTTACAGATTTATGTTGATGATGCTCCATTGGCTTTCCCGGGAGATTATCTTATCACTTCAATTACGTCTGTGCTAATAGGATGTACTATATTTGTGGCATTTATTCTGCAAGCATATGACATTCAGGTGTGGAGCATTTTGAAGGAGAAACTGAATCAAATAAGCAAAGTGACTCCAAAAGCCTCACTACATGCCTTTTCAATAGCTTCAACTACAATGAAAAATGACAGTCAACAGTCATAGCCAAGTTTCTCTCTCTCTTTTTTTTTACAATTTAGTAATTTTGTACCTTATTTGAGACATGAAATAGTTATAGCTTTTGTTAGGAAAATATTTTTCAGAATATGTAAAAAAAAACCTGTTTTCCTGTTTAACATGTTTCCTTGTTGTTCAGTATGCAAGTTGGGGTCACTGTTTGACATGTTAGAATTTTATTTGTGAGTGTAATGTTAATAAATATATAACTGCCCATAGCTCTGAGCTCTTATTTTTTGGTTACAAATTCTGTTGCAAGTGCAATGTGAAGGGCTCTTTTCATAAGCTTTATGGCAAGTGTTGTAGACAACAGCAAAAAGTGGTAGTCTGAAAATCACAAATTAACTAGTGTAATACATCTGTAATATATCTATTTTCTTGGAAACAAAAAAATGTTTTTAAAATTAACATTCTCATATCCAAACCTGAAGCCAGAATACTCAGGATTACATTTGTTCACTTCATTCAGGAAACTCATAAGCCGTCCAGCTACTGCTCATCCAATCACCTTGCTCAAATATGGATTATTTGAGGCTGGTCAGTGAGTGGATGCATCACACACAACCTGTTTCAAAGCTCCAGTGACATCCCCTCCCCAAAAGAGGCATTAAATGCTTCTTAGGCTCACTGGCTCAGTCAGCTACTACACACACAAAAACAGAGAGCGATTTAAGCAGCCAAGGGAGAATTGCCAGGCACTTTCTGGCTACCAGTGGGTGGAGGGTAGGGAATGTGACATGGAGGCTAGGCAGTATTCTTCTGTGGAAAATCCAGAAGCAACACCTTTGCTTGTTTGTAAGAATCACCAGAACCTCAGTAGTAAAATGAAAGAGCAAAGATCCCCAACCTTTTTGATCCAGTTGACACATTTGAAATTCTGACACACCGTGGAGGACGAGACCACAAAAATGGCTGCCACAAGTGGTGGACTCAACCACAAAATGACAGGGAAGCTTTTTTTCACAGCTATCGTAGCAACTTTGGCGTCAACGGTATTCATCATCCAAGACTCTTCCTCTTCTCCACATAAGGCAATCTCAGCCTTGGTGCACCAGCATTTGCTCATTTATTTTCCCAGAAAGAACACTCAGAGTCCTGACTGTCCACTTCAGAACTGGAGATCTGGTAACACTATGCAGATGGTGTGGAGATTTTCTGTTTCCCCTGAAGGTTGGATGACAACCAATGAACTGAAGAGACTTCCTTGGGAGGTGGTGGGCTCTCCCACTGCCTCCCATTGATTTGGTAACCCTCAGGGACATAGGTATAGATTTCTTATGGGGGGTTCGGGGGGCACGGCCACGCCCCCACCCGCCTTGAGGGCATGGCCATGCTTCACCAAGCCCCGCCCCCGGCCTCAGTGCTTATAAAACCAGCTCTCTGAGGCCAGAGACAGCAGACTCCCCGCCACACCCTCCCCTGCCCCCCCCACCAGCTGAGCTTCCAGCTGGCAGCCGGCAGCCCCTTCTGCCCTCCGCTCTGGGCAGAGGCATAGCTAGGGAAAATGGAGTCCTGTGCAAAATCTGAGTTCTGCGCCCCCCCATGGGTGGCCGCTGTGATGCTGGAATCCACCCCCAAACAGCATCACTTGCAATGGTGTTTAAACTAGAGAGCCCAAATTCTCCTTTTAAATCCACCTTAAAGGGAGAAATCTGGGGTCCCCAGTTAAAGCAACATTGAAAGTGATTCTGTTTTGGGGTGGATTCTCCCCCACCCTGAAACAGCATCACTTTCAATGTTTAAACTGGGGACCTCAGATTCTCCCTTTAAATCCATGCCCAAGGGGGTGGATTTAAAAGGAGAATCTGGGAACATTTGGGAGGTGCTTGCTGTCAGAAGTGTAATTGTTAAGCTAGCAGCACCAAACTTTCAAGGTATTGTTAGAAGGCTCTCCTAATGATACCACCCATGTTTGGTGAAGTTTGGTTCAGGGGGTCCAATGTTATGGACCCTCAAATGTGGAGCCCCCATCTCCTATTAGCTCCCATTTGAAACATAACTTTGGGAGTCCATAACTTTGTTCCCCTGGATCAAACTTCACAAAACCTGGGTGGTACCAGTAAGAGACACTTGGTAACCTCCCAGGTTTGTTGAAGTTTGGTCCAGGGGGTCCAAAGTTATGGACCCTCAAAAGTGTAGCCCCCATCTTCTATTAGCTCCCATTGGAAACCATGGGGGATGGGGCAACCCCTTTGGGAGTCCATAGCTTTGGTCTCCCTGGACCAAACTTCACAAAACTTGGGTAGTATCATAAGGAGAGTTTCCCAAAATATCCCTGAAAATCTGGTGCTTCTAGCCTAAAAACAGCACCCCCTGAAGGCCAAAAACCAAAAATACTAAAAATACCAAAAAAACCACAAACGGGAACAGAGCTTCGAACATGTTATGGGGGGGGGGGGTTGAACCAGAGAAACCCCCCCCCTTACCTACATCCTTGATAACCCTACATAATCTGCCTTGCGACTCAGCTACAAAGGCAGGCTGTATAAATACTGTAAATAAATCTAGGAAGCAGACCCCTGGTCTGAAATGCATGTTTTTATTCAGAGGGTATCTGATGATCTCACTTAGGCCCTTTCCACACAGGCCAATTAAACCAGCAAACCGGCAAACATTGGTAAAAAAAACCAGGTTGGGGGGGAACTTCACATGGATCCCAATCCTAAGGTGAATCTGCTCTGTGTTTCTCCCCCCAACCCAGGTTTTTCAAGAACTGAGTTATGTGCAGTTCTTTTGTTTTAATGCACCGTGCCGAGCGAACAAGTGAAAAACCCTTCCCCCGCTCCTATCTGTGGAGCCACGCAGAGGAAACGGGCCATATCATGGCCCATGAGGGGAAGAGATCTGTCCTGCTACCCTCTTGAAGGGGCTGGGAAAGGGGGGTTCCAGCGTGGCCTGCACCACCACACTTTTACTGGCCTAATGGAAAGGGCCTTAAAGAAGCCATTTTGACTTTAATGTCCTTGTTGGAGTTGAAAAGCAACAAGCTCTGAGCCTAATTTTAAGATGTGGTCTCCCTTACGATGTTTAGGTTCTGGGTATCTTACTGCCATCATGTGGCCTTGGGAGTCTTAGAAAGTCGGGGTTAACAACATACATAAGTGGTTACTCTGTTAGCACTAATGAGTCATAAAGTCCCAGTTATCTTTTTAAAATGTTGATGAATATTAAATCTGTGTAACAATACTGTTTATCAACCTTATTTTCATATCATATAACTTGTTTTTCGGTTTTTGAAAAGGTTCAAATACAAACTATTATTTGTGCTGCTGAATGAAACAGCATTCATATCATGTTAGCAACTGCCAGAACAAACCAACAGAATGTGCTTGAGCAGAAATTTTCAGTCTTATATGTGGATATAAGCAGAATGATGAACATGACAGAAATACCTGTTACCCTCCTAGTGGAGCCATGAATAATGAAGAGCAATGGGACAGGTCCACTTTACCGGGATCAAGAAAAGCCTGAGCAATTATTCATGAAATAGTGGATTAATTTTATTTTTGATTTTTTTTTTCATGATTTATGAGACAGGAGGGGGGGGGTGTATCTGGCATATACTGGGCACAGAGGATCTCTGATTGGTCTGTAACATAGAACCCTGACAACCTTCACAACCAACTTCTAGATCCACCTCAGGTCATTTAAGGAGAGGGGATTCATCAGAAATTATGAAGAGGAAAATTATATGCCCATAACTGCTATAAATGGATAACTTTCTCTTTCCCTTCTCTCTGATGCTCAATATCTGCCCCTTTACTCAGAGCAGGGTACAGGCCCTGCTCCATTTTCTCAAGCATTTTACTGACTGGAAGTCCTCTATGGCTGAGGGTGTGTAGGCCTGGCCAGCTCAAACTCTGCTGGACTGTGACCTTGTTAGGATGGCTGGCTCCGCAATATCTAGGGGTGGAAGCCAACCACTCATTTCCTATTTTCTTTATGGTCTCTACTAGAAAAAAAAGAGTTTTGATTTACACCCCACCTTTCTGTCCTGTAAGGAGACTCAAGGTGGCTTAGAATCTCCTTTCCCTTCCTCTCCTCACAACAGACATCTTGTGAGGTAGGTGGGGCTGAGAGAGTTCTGAAGAACTGTGACTAGCCCAAGGTCACCCAGAAGGAATGTAGGAGTGTGGAAACACATTTGGTTCCCCAGATAAGCCTCTGCCACTCAGGTGGGGGAGTGAGGAATCAAACCTGGTTCTCCAGATTAGAATCCACCTGCTCTTAACCACTACAGCACACTGGCTCTACTGAGGTAGATGATCTGAAGTAAACATTCTTGCCACACATCATGTGGGTGTAAACTGAGGGACCTTTGCAAGGTAAATAGCTCTCAAGTAAGCCTTCTCAAGAAGAAGACACACACCTACAAAAGAAAGGACAAGGCAAGAAACAAAGAAAAAGGACCTTTGAATGACTTGCAGTCCACAAGGCCTCAAAAGGCCTTCCTTTCTTTCCTACACTCAGGAATAATTTAAACAGTAATTCTTTGCCTTTGGACTGGAAAAGGTCTGAACCCCCAGAGGCATACAATGTTTAACTCCTAGAGGCATACAGGATTCAGATAGAGATAGATATAAAATATCAATTTAATTACAATTACATCAGACAAAACACATACAAATATATCACAAATCTATCTCAATAACTTTCATTTTTCATATAAAAATTCAGCGTGTCTGGGATACAAGACAACATCAGAAAACAACATGCTGCTGCCTTCCCTCTGATTTTACATCCAATTTCAAAACACTGTGAGATAATTATAATTTTTTATAGCTAGTCCCAGTAAGGCTAACCATCTTAAAGAAGGTGAGGATACTCTTGTCATAGAAAATATGACATGCGAGCTTTGTAACAGCAACATACCAACAATGTAAAATACATGCATTGAAACATCTGTAAACCTGGTTAAATAAATAGGGGTTCATTTTAACATAAAAGTTGATAGAATCATTCATTTATATTAACATTATGTTTATTGACTGAAAGATCCTATCTCAGAATCTTTGCATCTGTTTGCCAAGTCTGCTTTTGGCAGGTTGGTGTACTCTTATGAGCCTTCCATTTTAGCAGGCCCACTCAGAGCCTTCCATTTTAGCAGGCCCACTTCACATATGAAAGGAGTGGACTTAAGGCATCTTTCAGTGGCTGCCATGCCACATAGCTCCCCGAAGATACTAATGAGGGCCGCCTCACGGGAGAGTGGATACCCTGTGTAGTTTTCACAACAAGGCTAATATCCCCCCTCCATTTGTATACAGGGGAAACTAGTATGAGAACTTTTCATATAATCTGGCCCTGCCATGTGAGTTTCCTGACTGACAGGCCACAGCCCCTTGTAAAGCGTGATCAGTTTGTGAAGCCTGATCTTTGTCTGTCTGAGGCAGCAGCTGGAATCTCCCAACTGCCATCTTTTGGAACCCAGGCAAGGGACTGTTAACAGGCTCTTGTGGAAGCAGTCAGTGAAGCTGGTGACAAAGCCAGGCAAAAAGGCAGTGAGAGAGGTTGGAGCAAGGACAGTTAAGCAGTTCTCCTTTTCAGCGGTTTTAGAACAGCTGTGCTTTAAGCTGAGGGGAGAAAATATACAATGGTAGAAAAGGTAAAAGAGAGCAGGTGGCAAAAGATTTGACAGAGGAATTGTGGATGTGTATACAATATTTTCTACATTGCCCTCACCCAGAGTGCTGTACAAAAAGTCTCCACAGTATAACTTAAGTGTGATGGCTCTTATTCTGTAGTAAAAGCAGAGTTTCTATCGCAAGGACACCAGATGCATATTCATGGGGTGATACAGAGGGGGCCAACACCCCACGCCCTGTTTGGGGTGTGTGTGTGGAAGACAGCTCAGAGTCCCACCCCATGTCTCTCCCCAATCTTTCTGCCTGGCTGACTGCCATGGCTCACTGTGCCTGGCTGAGTGCAAGACTGTGAGCTGTGGCAAGCAGCCCATCTCACACAGAAAAGGCAGGCACTGCTAGCAGCCCAGCCTTTGTGAAGCTACTTCCTGCATGCATTCAAGTGCCAGAGGAGTGTGTTGATAGTACCCCTTTCTTCTACCCCTCCTCCTGCTTTCTCCCGTCCCTCCGGGAGTGATCCACATGCCACCTGCCCTGCACACTGGGCATGGGCTGTGTGGCTGATTTGGGTGGAGTAGCATGGGGCAGTGCTGGTCACCAGATGGGTGTCAGCCTCTCCTGTGCTCCTGCTGCTCTGGTTGGAGCTGACTCTGCTCAGTGGGGCAGGGGCACCATCAGAGCATGTGGATGTTAGCTCAGGTCTCCAACTGGGATCTTACCCAGCCTTGCCACCAGTGCCCCCTACCTCTGGGTTTATGGTGGCCCCAAAGGATCGAAGCAGGGCAAGAGAAGTTCAGAGGTGCTTTTCTATTGCCTGCCTCCAGATCCAAAAGTTAGGGGTATGAGAGGCAGATTAATCAGAAGAGGAAAGTAGTTTGGACCAGCATCTAGGAGACTCAGTTTGAAATACCCATTCTGCGAAGAACGATTGGTGTGAGAGTAAAAACGAGACTGGGAGAACTGGGTGTGCTACGCTGAGCTCCTTGCATTTTTGAGCAATAAGATACAGGTATCTTTAAAAATGGGTGTCAGATTGGGGAGGGGGGGGGTTGCAATTTGAGATCTTGCCCCAGGTGCCATTTTCTGAAAACTTGCACATGAAAGCCACACGCTCAAATGAAAAACCAGCAGGATTTTTAGTACTATATTCTATCTATTTATACAGTATTAGGCCTTCTGGTGATTTATACAAGTACAGGGTTGTCAGGGATTGATGGTAGGTGAATTAGGGTACAATTGCTGGAGCCCAGGTCACTCTGGGTGGGCCTTGGAAACCAAGGAAGTTGGAGGATTGTAACAACTTATCTGTTACAAATCAAGTATATGAGAGTCTCATAGAGCTAATATCTATGTAAGGGCCTGTGTTGGATCTTGGCAGCCCTGGTAGACATATATCTTTGTTCAAAACAAGTAAAATGGTGTAACTTCTCCATAACCTTTGCCCTTGACCAAGCTGATATCTCCATGGACTTGGGAAAGGTCAAGTGATAAAATAGGCAACAGCATATTATATAACTGGCCATATGCCATGTTGTTTAATAATTCTGATAATGACAGTGATGGTTATAGAAAGGTGAATCCTTTGTGTGACGTCAGCACAATTGCACTCAAGAACATATTTGACTGCAGTAGTTAAAGAAAAATTAGTAGTAAAATAGGTATATAAAAGAAAAAGATGGCAGACAGGAAATAATATATATATAAAATAAATTTGGGCAGGAATTTTAAAAATGCCTAGCTATTAAAATAAGATACAAATAAATTCAACAGTGTGTCTGGAAACACAGGCATTTCTTGATGGATAGGGGAATGGAAAAGGAAGGATGGAAAATTTGAACCTTTTCTATTGGGAAATACAATTACACCTGAAGAATAGACTGAAAACTATTAATTTGGTCCTGCTGGAAGCCAGAGATGAACCATGGCTTAACAGTAACCAAGGCTTGTTAAAAGAAACTTTGTTATGATTAAGCTAGCTAAGTTAAAGAAAGGCTTCAATGTTATTGGGGATAAAAGTCCCTTTTTGCAGTTCTCTCAAACCTTTCTTCCAGCATTGAGGTCTTAGACAGAGCAAGAACCAAGGTTGGCCCATTTTTCCAATCCTGGTTGCCAGTTCTAGGTTAGGAAATTCCTGGAGATTTGAGAGTGGAGGCTAGGGATGAAATTGTTTGAGGAATGGAGGGACCTCTATGGTGTATAATATCATTTATTATAGTACCAAAGTTTTATCCAGTTCCAAGAGGAGCATGACATCATGCTTTCATCCAATGGTCATCCTCCCCATGTCTCTACCCCCAATTTCCCACTGGCATTATACCCTGCTGAAGGGAGGGACCTCAGAAGGGTATATTGCTATAACCTCAACCCTCCATAGCAGTCATTTTCTGCAGGGGACTTAATTTCTGCAGTTTAGACATGTTGTAATTCCAGGAGAACTTTAGTCTCCACCTGCAGGTTGGCAACCCTATGAGGGACACACCTGGACTGGGAGTTAAATATAATTCCTGGTCCTAGTGTCTGGAATGGGAAGCAGGTTTTATCCCTTCTAAATGGTGCTGTACATGGCAGACTCCTTGCAATTTAAAGCAGAGCTACTCCATTCTGACTTTGGTTCCTTGGTCACTCTGCAGTGCAGTCAGATATCAGGAGGGAAGGTTGGGAAGTCGCTTTAGCTACATCATTTTAAATGTACTTTTTTATTATGCAGATGGCATTGCTTTATATTGTGCTTGGAATAGTTTTCACAGCGCCAAAACTTTCATGGGGAATTACCTACAATTTAAAAGGCAAGTTGGCTTTTTAGTTATGTCTGTTTTGGGTGTCCCATCCTGTTGATTACACAGTGGGTAATCTGCTATGAGTCTCGGTGAGAAGGAGGACTATAAATAACATAAATAATGTCCTGCCTAGATGATGAGAATTGGATTCAGAATTACGTCATTAACACACTGACCTTTGCATAAACAGTTGTTAACTGGCATTTTGCATTTGTGTTTGACAACAGGTGTTGTTGTTTTCTTCCCAGGACTGTTTGCTACTTGCTCTTAGACCTGGATATCATTCTTTTCATTGAGGACATGAGTTAAACCTAAGAACAAATGGCAAACCTGTGGTTTGTGTTGAAAAACAAAGTTGGGAAGTGTGGTCAGTTTGGTAAGAAAGCAAATATTTGAGTTAATTGGAAGTTTTCAAAAATACAACCAAACTGGAGATTGGATATGCCCACAAATACTACTTTGTATCGTTAATTGTGATACTTAAGACTTCATAGCCATGAAATTAAGTCAGAGTCTTTGGAAATATATTTAACATTTGGTATGAATAGCATGTTGCTGTGCATTGGCAGAGAAGCCAAGCCTTTTCTTTTCTGTATGAATTGTCATAATAGAAATTTCACACGTTGCGTGAAGAAGTGTTTCCTTTTATTAGTCCTAATTCTTCCCCTCAGCATTTTCAATGTATGCCCCCTGGTTCTAGTATTGTGAGAAAGAGAGAAAAATTTCTCTCTGTCAACATTTTCTATCCCATGCATAATTTTATAGACTTCAATCATATCCCCCCTCAGATGTCTCCTCTCCAAACTAAAGAGTCCCAAACGCTGCAGCCTCTCCTCATAAGGAAGGTGCTCCAGTCCCTCAATCATCCTTGTTGCCCTTCTCTGCACTTTTTCTGTCTCTTCAATATCCTTTTTGAGATGTGGTGACCAGAACTGAACACAGTACTCCAAGTGCGGTCGCACCACTGCTTTATATAAGGGCATGACAATCTTTGCAGTTTTATTATCAATTCCTTTCCTAATTATCCCCAGCATAGAGTTTGCCTTTTTCACAGCTGCCATGCACTGAGTTAACATTACCATGGAACTATCAACTAAGACATCCAAATACCTTTCCTAGTCTGTGACTGATAGCACTGACCCCTGTAGCGTGTATGGACTACAGTGTACTTGATGTTTAAATGTTTATTTGGTGCACAAAGCTTAAGAATGCATATGGTACTTTAGTAGTTAGATCATTATTGCTGAAGAGTGGATTTATTGCAATATTTGTGGTCTAGCAGGGGAGTTTATTCTTATTTTATTCATTAACTACATTTTTATCTT
Source organism: Sphaerodactylus townsendi (assembly GCF_021028975.2). Taxonomy (NCBI): domain Eukaryota; kingdom Metazoa; phylum Chordata; class Lepidosauria; order Squamata; family Sphaerodactylidae; genus Sphaerodactylus; species Sphaerodactylus townsendi. The sequence continues at coordinate 3,165 of NW_025950101.1, read as the reverse complement.
CCCCTTCCTCCATGGAGCTCAAGGCAGTGTATATTGGACTACTCTTTTACACTTTACCCTTACAGCAAGTAGACTGTGCGTTTCTGACCCAAGGCCACTGGGCAATACTGGTTCAGGTACCTCCTGACAACCAATGAGAGTAGGAGTGGGAGGGAACTAGTTAGCTGCAAAAGGAGGCCAGCATCAACATTACTTCCAGAAGTAATATCATGACACTGCTGACAATGACAGGGACCCTTTGGTATTTGGGCCAAAACTCTATGGTTGAAACCATTTTTACCGTAGCGTTTTGGTCAAATACCAGAGTGTCCCTGCAGTCACTGGCAATGTAATGATGTCATTGCTGGAAGTGAAGTTGACATGTCGATACTGACCTCTCTTTGCAGCTAGTAAGTCCCCCACCAGCTGGCTGAATGGCATCAGCGGAGGAGGCTTGGAGTGGGAAATTCTACTCGTGATGAGGGAATGGCAACCCTACCCAGCAAGCTTTGTGACAGCATAGAGGTTCAAACCTGGAACTTCCAGATCCTAATCTATAACCAACCCATTATAACAAAGGTTGCTCCAGTTTTCACCATTTCAACACATTCCTAGCAGACCATCTTTAAAACTGTTGCTCGTCGAGTGTCTTCTGTGTAGGCATGCATCCATTCCTTCTTTCCTCGATGTGGGTTGCTGTTTGCCTTCTTGGTACTCTTCCATGGAGGCAAAGGAAGAACTGAGGAAGGAGTGCTCTCCCCGCCTCTGTCATTTGACGGGGAGAGCACTCCTTCCTCATGCTGGCAGGGGATGATGGGAACTGTAGTCCATAACATCTGGAGGGCCATGAGTTTGACACCTGTGGTTTAGATGGAAAACCACCCTGCTCTCAGCTGCAGATGGGAGAGACAAGAGCACTCCAAGCTCTCTGAAGCTTCTAGAAGCCTTCTGATCAGTTCTCCATGGCTGACCTGCGTGGTCCCCATGAGTGGTTAAGACACTTGATGAACAACAGTTACAGGTAAATGCAACTTTATTTGTTAGATCATGTTGTGCTTAGTTGACACCCAATGGTACATCTCTGCTAAATGGAACACAGATATGGCTCCCATACTTCTTATGTACTTAACTGTCGCAGTTTCAAAAAGCTTCTTCTCAAATAATAATTTCATTTTGGGGTTTCTCTTTTTCCAGTAGTTCATCTACTTCCGTTTTCAACACTACATCCACCTACCTTTCCCAGCCTGATCTTGCTGCAGTAATCCACACAACAGTTACCTCCAGACTAGATGTCTGCAATGCACTTTATGCAGGGCTATCCTTGGGTTATCAGCTCCAGAAGCTCCAGCTAGTCCAGAATGTGGCAGCAAGGGTTCTGATTGGGACCCTGTGGCTGGCACACATCCAACCAGTGCTCCGCCAGCTGCCCTGGCTCCAGGTGGAGTACCGGATCAGGTTCAAGGTGCTTGTACTTAAGTACAAATCCCTTAATGGTCTGGGGCTCAGATACCTTAGGGACCGTCTCTAGACAGTGCTCTGTGTAGTGAGACCAGGGCTCTGCAGGATCTTTTGCAATTCTGCAGGGCCTGTAAGACACACTTGTTCCACCAGGTTTATGGATGAAGCCACTGAAGTACCAGCTGGCCTTCCCCTTCCCCCTCCTTCCACCTCTTTTTCCCCATTTCTCCCATTTTTCCTTGTTCCTTCCCTTCCTACTTTCCGTCTTTCCTTTTTATTCTTTCTGCCCCCACTATTTGGGATACAGATGGATTACACTGAGGATGTTGTTGGTAATTTAGTATATATTAGCAGAGTAGGACAGAAAAGACAGATTCTCTGTTGCTTTTATATAAATGAGTTTACTAACTACTAAGGAGGGTTACATGGAGAAAAATAAGAAATGCTATACTTTCCTGTTACATATCTATAGTATACACTTGGTTACATCTTGCTATCTCGCCTTGTGGTCACATCGTGTATGCTACAACTCAAACAAAAAAAACAGTTAACTTTATAATCTCTGACTACGTGACCACTGGCATGTCAAAAGTCTGACTGACTGACCAATAGCTAATCAATAGAACAGGTCATAAAACAGTGACCTCAGTAACTTGTTAACATACACACAGCTAACCCTTTCATGACTCCCTTGCAAATATCCCAACAGATGTAAACACTGCCACTTGAATCTACTGGATTGTTGAACTTATGAAATGTTTTAAAGATGACATTTTAATGTTGATTTTATGTGTATAGATGTCTATTTATTGTATTTGAATTGTGTTGTAAGTTGCCCCAAGGCCAGAAGGGAGGGTGGGCCTATTAAGTTGAATAGATAGATAGATAGATAGATAGATAGAGAGAGAGAGAGAGAGAGAGAGAGAGAGAGAGAGAGAGAGAGAGAGAGAGAGAGAGAGAGAGATGATCATCATCGTCATCATCGTCACTTGCCTTGAAAACCCTTTGCTGGGATCACCATAAGTCAGCTGTGATACAAGATACAAAAGTATCTTGGATGTTCTCATTTTACCATTCTACCTTAATCAGTCAAATAATATGGTGCCCAAGGTAACTTAGTAATTGAGTTTTGTGCTATTTTTATTTCAAGGTTGTGTTTCATATAATTCACGTTGCTCAAGCATGCTTGGGATTTTTTCCTAATATATCCAAAAACAATATTAAAATGAACAAGATTAGTTTGTTTTCTTCCCCAGCGCCGACCAATAAAACTTTTTCATGCTATTCTGACATGTTGGATGAAGACGACAGACCTGAAACAATTAAATTATTCCTTGGAAAGAAACATTTGGTAAGATTTCAGCAATAGGTTTCTTGCTTCAATTGATGCTTCAGATATGCAAAGAAATGAACAGTGTGTTAAAGGTGTACATAAACATATTATAAGTTAATAACGTGAATGAAGTTCATATACATAGGCGAAACATTGTTCTTGTTATATTAATATATCGTAAATGAGCATTTGCATTTATAGGTGGCATTTTGTTATCAGAAGAAAAGTGGTTCATAAAAAGTTACCGAGGGTACAATGCAACCAAACTTAAATACTTGGAAGTCTCACTCAGTGGTACAGTTCTGCTAGGGCAGGGGTCTGCAACCTGTGGCTCTGCAGATGTTCATGGACTACAATTCCCATCAGCCCCTGCCAGTTGGCCATGCTGGCAGGGG
>NW_025950100.1:0-10339 GCF_021028975.2 Sphaerodactylus townsendi | reverse complement strand
TTAGAAAAAACAGTTGGCTCCGAGGTGTGTGTTACTCAGGAGTAAGCGTGGTGGTAGTTGGTGGCTTTACTTTGAAGCAGCCGTGCAACTGTTCCAACGGGTGAATCACGACCCTAGGAGGGTAACCTCAGAAGCAAGCCCCGTTGCCAGCAACCAAGCTTACTCCCAGGTAAAGGATCACGCTTTAGTTCTTCACATGAAAATCAGTGGGGTTTAACAGCGCTTAACAGGGTTACCTACACTGTTCCCCCAAAACTAGGTCTTAGGTTTAATCCTAATAATTAAGCCCAGCGACTCAGGCCAGCGTAGATGTGTGTGTGTGGGGGGGGGACTCTATTTGCGCATGCCCACAGAGTGGACTCTGAGTGCCACCTCTGGCACCCGTGCCATAGGTTCGCCATCACTGCCCTAAATGTACAGCAGAAGACGGTCCCCCAGTCCCCAATCTGCATCGCCCACATGTTTCATCTCTCACGTGCTTTTCCCATCCAAACCCTCTGCCGCTGCAACCTGAGATCTTATGTGTTCTGTTCCAAAGCAGAACTGGTTGCTCGCATTCTTATGGGGCTGACAAGATCTTGGCACTCAGCAACCCATAAATGTGAACACCATGGAGCCTGTATATCCCAAAACCACCACGTCCCCTTCCCCCCACGTACCATTCTAGGATTTCATCCTTGACAGCTCCCTGCCCCCAACCTGACAAAGCAATCCACTCCACGCCAGCAGAAGCCAAGCCAAGCAAGCGCCGGCAGAATGGAGGGTAATCGATTGGACACGGGACATTAGTGGTCCTCCGACCGTTGCCAAAAGAAAGCAGCGGCGTTGCCAGCCTGAGCCACGTTCGAGGATTAGCGGGTTTACAAAGCGCCTTTAACACGGCAGACCGCCGCGAGCTAGGCCGGGGGGAGAGGGGTGCCAGCCAGCCAGAGCCAACTGGTCGTGCCACCCCTCCGAGGCCTGGGAACAAACGAGCCTGCAACGAGAATTCCCCGGTGAAAAGAGCTGGCACGTCAAGATGCCATCTGATTCCCCGTCCATCCAAAGGGAGCCCCGTAAACCCAGTAGCAGAGCTAGGCTGCTGAAAGGGAGAAAACCCGGCGCGGTGCCAGCTGCCGGAAGAAAACGCGGACGCTTTGAGGCCCCCGAATCTGTGACTAAACCGGGAAGCTGTAGACATTGCTGTTTATTTCAGACGACGATGAGGAAAGTGACATTTGGCACATGCAGGCAAGACATGACTAACACGCTGTATTGTTGGGAGGAAAATCTTTTTCTTTACTATTTGCTGCAAATGAGAGATGTCAACTTTTTCCAAAAAAAAATATGTTTTTCGCCATGAAGCTGCAATGGACTTACAGCAAGGCCTTATGCAGCATGGGGCCCTCATACCTACAGGACCGCATCACCCCTTATGTCCCACATAGACCACGACGCTCGGCGGTGGCAGAACTGCTGGTGACCCCTAGCCCTGCGACGATGCAGCTGGCCTAGACCCGGGCCAGGGCCTTTACAGCTCTGGCCCCTGCCTGGTGGAATGCTCTACCTCCAACTGTCTGGGCCCTGTGGGACCTTGGTGAGTTCCGCAGGGTCTGCAAGACAGAGCTATTCCACCAGGCTTTCGGAGGGGCCGGCCGCGGCTTTACTGCCCCCCACTGAAACTGAAACCGAAATTGAGGCTGCCTGTTTCCACCTTTCTTCATCTTGGTTGGGCCTGCTGTTGATCTCATCACGGGCCCTGCCTATTCCCTCCCTTTCTTTTGGCCTTTAGATCGGGCGCCTGTTTTTAACCTGCTACTGAAGTTTTTTAATGGGTTTAATAGGTTAAGTTTTATGCTGTTTTGATTGGCTGTCTCGGAGAACAGCCATTTTGTGAGCCGCCTCGAGCCCTTCTGGGAAGAGGCAGCCTATAAGTTTAATAAATAAATAAATAAACCCCGTGCATTTTTCAAGGCAAGAGACACACACAGAGGTGGTTTGCCATCGCCTGCCTCTACGTAGTAACCCTGGTCTTTCTTGGAGGTCTCTCATTCAAGCAGTAACCAGAGCCATCCCCGCTCAGCCTCCAAGATCCAAGGAGATCAGGCTAGCCTGGGCCATCCAGGTTAACCCAAAAGACAAGCAGAGGTGGTTTGCCATTACAACCGTGGATTTCCTTGGTGGTCTCCCATTCAAGGACGAACCAGGGTCAACTCTACTTAGCTTCTGAGATCTGATGAGACCAGGCAATCTAGGTCAGGGTTTCCCATTTCTAGCACCAGGTCAGGGTTGACATTCCTAGTGTCAGGGTCGCAACCCTCACTTAAGTTTCTGTTGCATGTTAAGTTTCTGTTTCCCCAGTTATCCCCGTTCCCGCCACTGGGAAGGACCGCCCACTCCTACCTGTATATATACTGGAACTGAGGGCAAGAACCCTCAGTTCCAGCACCCTGTATCTTAGGGCAACACAATCCAATAAAGTTCGTTCCTTTGTTTCAAAGTCGACTTCGTCTGAGTGTGTCCAGCCTTACATTGTGCTGGAACTCTCTCTTCACACTCCACGGCATTCAGATCTTCGCGAGATGGCTGGGCCAGGAGAGTGCTCCATTCCGATAGAACTCTCACCGATCCGCGAAAGAACCGGCCTCCCTCGTCGCAAGTCATGGACGGGAGTAGGCACCCTCCGCGGAGTGGGAATGGTGGAACGAATCCGCTTGGCGTCGTTCCTTGTGAGATCTGAGGAACCGGCGCGATGGGCGGATCGTGAAATGGATGAACAGCAGCGGGCCTACGCAGCGCTGCAACAGCGGACAGCTGCAACAACACTATTGCTTTATACCTTCACACACACACTGAGGCTGTGTCAGGAGTGTTTTGATTGGGTGTGCAAGCAGTGGGTTGGACTGGATGACCCACGAGGTCTCTTCCAACTCTATGATTCTACTGTAGAAACAGGCAACGAGAAAGGATGCTGGCAGGACAATCCTCAGCAAAGATATGCCAATGCAAGCCTGCCGAGAGCAGTAGACTGGTGTAACCGTGTAAGATTGCATTTGGCCCCTTGTAACTTTCCCCTTCTGCATCTCGACAAAAAGAAAAGCCGCTTTCTAGAAAGGAACGAAAGGACTTGGAGACAGAAATAAGGCTGGTGGGAGAAGGGTATTTTCTTCATTCCGAACCGTTATTAGGCTCCGAATCAAATTAAACCACAGGGCTTCTCACTAGTCGGGTGCTATTTTAAGGATTATTAGACTATATTAGGATTGGCATGAATTTCCACTGACATAATATAGGCTTTTAATTGGATTTTCAGGAAGACGAGGAGGATGCATTAAGCAAGAACCAGCCCTCGTGGTGGGAATGATTGGCTATTCTCTGAGCAGCGATTCTTGTTTTCCCCTCTGGCACAAACCGCAAACTGGGAAAGAAAGTGGAACTCAGCACTCGACTAGGTTCGGCTGCCAGAATCTCGGCCTCATCTTTTGTCATATTCGGCATTACCGTTTTCACGTTTGGAAATTCCCGTAGATTTAAGAGTAGAATTCGGGAAGGGCCGTCAGCAGGCCCTTTCCAAAGCTACTTTCCAAAGCAATCATTTTCTCCAGGGGTACAGAGATCCTCCCAGGAAATCTCTAGGGCCCCTTTGGAGATCAGCCAGCTTACCTACTGTGCATTTACTGGGGGGGGGGGGAGAGAAAGGAGATTGTAAGCCCCTTTGAGTCTCCTTACAGGAGAGAAAGGGGGATATAAATCCAAACTACTACTACTACTCTTCTTCTAATTCTAATGGGTCTTTTCAGAGGCAAAGCTACTGGGGGGCAGGGTGTGCGCATTGCACCAGGTGCCCCCTTGTGGGGGGCACAAAAATTGCAGGTTCGTTTGTGGTTTTTGGTATTTTTTGTGTTTTTTCAGTTTTGGGCCTGCAGGGGGTGCAGTTTTTAGGCTAGCAACACCAAAATTTCAGAGATTTTTTGGGAGACTCTCCTGATGATACCACCCAAGTTAGGTGAGGTTTGGTCCAGGGAGTCCAAAGTTATGGACTCCCAAAGGGGGTGCCCAACAACCATTGTTTCCAATGGGAGCTAATAGGAGATGGGGGCTACACCTTTGAGGGTCCATAACTTTCGACCCCCTGAACCAAACTTCACCAAGCCTGGGTGGTATCATCAGGAGAGTCTCCTAAAGATACCCTGAAAGTTTGGTGCTGCTAGCTTAACAATTGCACCCCTGACAGCAGGCACCCTCTAAATTTCCCCAGATTCTCCTTTTAAACCCACCCCTTTTGGCACGGATTTAAAGGGAGAATCTGAGGTCCCCAGTTTAAACATTGCAAGTGATGCTGTTTCAGGGTGGGGGAGAATGGGGGGGGGCAAAACTCAGATTTTTGCACCGGGCTCCATTTTTCCTAGCTATGCCTCTGGTCTTGGTCATGAGTTATCTCTTTGGAGCTGTGCCCTGCCTTAGCAACACCATATAACTGCAACCTAGGCATAGCCCAGCTCACAACCCTTTCCCCATGGGAGCGTAAAAGGTTACATCCAAACACTCCTGCGATGGGGCCATCCCATAAACTGACCTACACTCATTCAAGGCGTCTCCATTGACCCTTCCACAGACTTGCCGAAGCCTTCCCCCAACCTGGCGCTTCCCATCCTCTGAACCAGAAAACGGGTGAATCTCCGGTCAGGCGCGTTGTAATGTTTAATGAGGAAGAAAGCTGCCAAAAGCATCCAGTGACTTTCAGGGGCACTGAACGCATGGAGCATTGCCCTCATGTTCCCGGCACGTCACCTGTCATCACACTGCTGGGTGTGAGAACTTCATCGATGGAACCACGGAGATGCCTCTCGTGTTAAGGGGTGCTTGCCAGCAACTTTCAGCAGATGGCAAATCCTTTAGATGCAGGAGTTGAGATGTCTCCACAGCCAGAAGAATGGGCCCACGAGCCTTCTCCTCTACCCGAACCTCTTCAGGAGTGGGATTTGCAGGAGGGTCATTCACAGGCGTCCACAAATCCTCTCTCAGGAGATAAGCTTGCATCTGCACACTCCATGTTGCATGATTCCTCTCATTCAGCCTTGTCACAGGCATATAGGCTGATGATGAAGCCATCTGGACCACCAACACGCCGTCAGGACGGTCACACACAGTACCACACAGTCCTTACTCACGAGTAAGCCTACTGGCTGGGCCCATAACCTGTTAAGGGGTGCGGTACTGAAGTGGGGTTCACACCCCAGATAGCGGGGATGCGCAACACTCATACTGGAACACCCAGCAGGAACTGAGACGCACACAGCTATATCAGCTTCCCGGAAGCGGTCCTTCTTTATTAGGTTCACAGCAATGTTGCTCTCTCTGACAAAGTGCTTCGCCAGACGGCAGGAAGACAAGAGTCTCACAGCGCATAGCACACTGCTGCATTATATGCATTTCATCAACCAATCAGAATACCTTTCCAATCAGCTCCAGAAAGAGGCTGTCATACAGAGGTGGTCATATGACACCTGTCATTTAGATTGTGTAGATCAGACATTTGTCCTGACATCTCGATCAACCACCAACGTTGTCGCTTCCTGAGCGATCCACAGCCACACAGTCAATGACGTGAACTGGAGGCAGAAGGACTCGGTGGTCTGTAACCCGGTTGTCAAGCAATTTGATTATGCAGGGTGGTATAATGGTGGTCAGCCTCAATAGAGGACAGAGGATGAAGCAACGCAAGCCTGCCATTTTCAGCAGCAGCCTCCTGCAAACCCCAGCCTTCAAAATGTTGCTTTGCCTTTCCTGAACTGATTGGACCCGAAAGGGGTTTCCACGGTGACTGCGCAGACAAGAACTCTGTGCACGTTCCTCGGAAAAGCGCATCATGCGACTCTCTAACTCGTTACGGGGAAAGGCAATTGAGGTGCTTGATCCATCTTTGCAGAAGCAGATAATTACCAACTTCTCTTTGGCCTTAGCTCATCAGTCTTCTAAGAGCCACTTCTCCTGGATGCTCACAGAAGACCCCCCTGAATCTAAAAATATGGCTCGAAATAAATTATACAAGTTCAGGAAATGGTGCAGGTGTAGGGGAGACATTTTGGATTTCCCCAGACCGACCTTCCTCCAATAAATGCTGGGGTCTGTTTTGCACAACAAAGATCCGACACTATTGAAGCCAGATGATCATCCTAACATAGGAAGTCCTTTTCTATCTGCAAAAGAAAAGCAGTGCATGGCAGCTGTGAAAAAGGCAAACTCTATGTTTGGAGAGGTCTGAGGAGGGGTATGATTGAAGTCTATAAAATTATGCATGGGGTAGAAAATGTTGACAGAGTGACATTTTTCTCTCTTTCTCACAATACTAGAACCAGGGGGCATCCATTGAAAATGCTGGGGGGAAGAATTAGGACTAATAAAAGGAAACACTTCTTCACTCAACATGTGATTGGTGTTTGGAATATGCTGCCACCGGTGGTGGTGATGGCCACTCACCTGGATGGCTTTAAAAAGGGCTTGGACAGAATTATGGAGGAGAAGTCGATCTGTGGCTACCAATCTTGACCCTCCTTGATCTGAGATTGCAAATGCCTTAGCAGACCAGGTGCTCAGGAGCAGCAGAAGGCCATTGCTTTCACCTCCTGCAGGTGAGCTCCCAAAGGCACCTGGTGGGCCACTGCGAATACCAGAGTGCTGGACTAGATGGACTCTGGTCTGATCCAGCAGGCTAGTTCTTATGTTCTTAACCATGCCTGTTTCCCTGTGCCTTTTATTGTACAGACTTTTAATTCAATTTAATTCTAAAGACTGTATTGGGCTTTGCATATTTTAATGGGTTGTAAGCTGTTTTCGCTTTTGAAAAGGGAGCACACATATTTCTATAAGTAAAGAATTTGGTATGTGGTCTTTTTTGAGGCCTGTCATTGGCACTAGCAGAGAGAAAACCAGGGAATGTACTTCAGAAGAAGGCAATGACAAACCACCTCTGCTTCTCACTTGCCTTGAAACCCCCTTGCAGGGGGACCATAAGTTGGAAGCTAGGCAGGGTCTATACTTGGATGAGAGACCACCAGGGAATGTACTTCAGAAGAAGGCAATGACAAACCACCTCTGCTTCTCACTTGCCTTGCAACCCCCTTGCAGGGTGACCGTAAGTTGGAAGCTAGGCAGGGTCTGTGCTTGAAAGAGAGACCACCAGGGAATGTACTTCAGCAGAAAGCAATGACAAACCACCTCTGCTTCTCACTTGCCTTGAAACCCCCTTGCAGGGTGACCACAAGTTGGAAGCTAGGCAGGGTCTGTACTTGGATGAAAGACCACCAGGGATTGTACTTCAGAAAAAGGCAATGACAAACCACCTCTGCTTCCCACTTGCCTTGAAACCCCCTTGCAGGGTGACCATAAGTTGGAAGCTAGGCAGGGTCTGTACTTGGATGAGAGACCACCAGGGAATGTACTTCAGAAGAAGGCAATGACAAACCACCTCTGCTTCTCACTTGCCTTAAAACCCCCTTGCAGGGTGACCATAAGTTGGAAGCTAGGCGGGGTCTGTACTTGGATGAGAGACCACCAGGGAATGTACTTCAGAAGAAGGCAATGACAAACCACCTCTGCTTCTCACTTGCCTTGAAACCCCCTTGCAGGGGGACCACAAGTTGGAAGCTAGGTGGGGTCTGTACTTGGATGAGAGACCACCAGGGAATGTACTTCAGAAGAAGGCAATGACAAACCACCTCTGCTTCTCACTTGCCTTGAAACCCCCTTGCAGGGTGACCATAAGTTGGAAGCTAGGCGGGGTCTGTACTTGGATGAGAGACCACCAGGGAATGTACTTCAGAAGAAGGCAATGACAAACCACCTCTGCTTCTCACTTGCCTTGAAACCCCCTTGCAGGGGGACCACAAGTTGGAAGCTAGGCAGGGTCTGTACTTGGATGAGAGACCACCAGGGATTGTACTTCAGAAAAAGGCAATGACAAACCACCTCTGCTTCCCACTTGCCTTGAAACCCCCTTGCAGGGTGACCACAAGTTGGAAGCTAGGCAGGGTCTGTACTTGGATGAGAGACCACCAGGGAATGTACTTCAGAAGAAGGCAATGACAAACCACCTCTGCTTCTCACTTGCCTTAAAACCCCCTTGCAGGGTGACCATAAGTTGGAAGCTAGGCGGGGTCTGTACTTGGATGAGAGACCACCAGGGAATGTACTTCAGAAGAAGGCAATGACAAACCACCTCTGCTTCTCACTTGCCTTGAAACCCCCTTGCAGGGTGACCATAAGTTGGAAGCTAGGCGGGGTCTGTACTTGGATGAGAGACCACCAGGGAATGTACTTCAGAAGAAGGCAATGACAAACCACCTCTGCTTCTCACTTGCCTTGAAACCCCCTTGCAGGGGGACCACAAGTTGGAAGCTAGGCAGGGTCTGTACTTGGATGAGAGACCACCAGGGATTGTACTTCAGAAAAAGGCAATGACAAACCACCTCTGCTTCCCACTTGCCTTGAAACCCCCTTGCAGGGTGACCACAAGTTGGAAGCTAGGCAGGGTCTGTACTTGGATGAGAGACCACCAGGGAATGTACTTCAGAAGAAGGCAATGACAAACCACCTCTGCTTCTCACTTGCCTTGAAACCCCCTTGCAGGGGGACCACAAGTTGGAAGCTAGGTGGGGTCTGTACTTGGATGAGAGACCACCAGGGAATGTACTTCAGAAGAAGGCAATGACAAACCACCTCTGCTTCTCACTTGCCTTGAAACCCCCTTGCAGGGTGACCACAAGTTGGAAGCTAGGCGGGGTCTGTACTTGGATGAGAGACCACCAGGGAATGTACTTCAGAAGAAGGCAATGACAAACCACCTCTGCTTCTCACTTGCCTTGAAACCCCCTTGCAGGGTGACCATAAGTTGGAAGCTAGGCGGGGTCTGTACTTGGATGAGAGACCACCGGGGAATGTACTTCAGAAGAAGGCAATGACAAACCACCTCTGCTTCTCACTTGCCTTGAAACCCCCTTGCAGGGTGACCACAAGTTGGAAGCTAGGCGGGGTCTGTACTTGGATGAGAGACCACCAGGGAATGTACTGCAAAATAAGGCAATGACAAACCACCTCTGCTTCTCACTTGCCTTGAAATCCCCTTGTAGGGTGACCATAAGTTGGCAGGTAGGCGGGGTCTGTACTTGGATGAGAGACCACCGGGGAATGTACTTCAGAAGAAAGCAATGACAAACCACCTCTGTTCAACCAGTTGACTTGGAACCCCTTGATGGCACTTCACACACACACACACACAATACTGCCAATTGCGTATGAATCTGCAAAGCTGCTTTCTATAAAGCAACACCATTGAATCGTTACACCCTTGCACACCCTCCTTAAGGTCTCCGCCAGAGCCCTTTTCCACAAGATCCTTTCGATAAAACCCGTCTCTTCCGACACCAGCCGTGTTCACTCCAGCAGTGGCGTAGGAGGTTAAGAGCTTGTGTATCTAATCTGGAGGAACCGGGTTTGATTCCCCGCTCTGCCGCCTGAGCTGTGGAGGCTTATCTGGGGAATTCAGATTAGCCTGTACTCTCCCACACACGCCAGCTGGGTGACCTTGGGCTAGTCACAGCTTCTCAGAGCTCTCTCAGCCCCACCTACCTCACAGGGTGTTTGTTGTGAGGGGGGAAGGGCAAGGAGATTATAAACCCCTTTGACTCTCCTGCAGGAGAGAAAGGGGGGATAGAAATCCAAACTCTTCTTCTTCTTCTTCCTGCATGATGCAGCAGGCCCTATTTGTCACACGAGAGCCACGTGAACTGGCACCGATTTGAAGGAACAGCTGCAGATCCAAATAAAAACCAATCTGAACCGGCCGCGTGCGTGCAGACTCTTTGGAAGCAGGCGCAATTCAAATTCCACGCACATCAGCAGTGTTCCGGACTCCAGAGGGGCACTCTCCGCAGAAACGCTGAAATATCACTAAAACCGACTGACCTCGTGATATTTCCAGGCCAGGCCGAGTCCGGGTGTTTTGACAAAGACTGATTTCCCCCGGGCTCCCAACGCCCAGAATATGGGCTATTTGAAGAGAACGGACTTCTGCATCGGCCCATCTCAGCAAACGAGTCTCCAAGTGAGGCAGCTGAATCAGGAACGAAACAGCCGCATTTGGGAAAGACCCACCTACGGTTAGACAAGCCAATCTTTAACCCAATTAAACATGCTCTTGGATTTGCTCACTGCTATGCTGTTTTCTTAGAAGTCAGCCCCACTGATCTCAAATGGGCTTACTTCCAAGTAAGCATGCTAGTAGTTCCTAGCAGCACTGTGGTGGCGAACCTTTGGCACTCCAGATGTTATGGACTACAATTCCCACCAGCTCCTGCCAGCA
>NW_025950099.1:0-10339 GCF_021028975.2 Sphaerodactylus townsendi | reverse complement strand
TCCGTCCGTCCGTCCGTCCGTCCGTCCATCCATCCACCCATCACATTTTTATCCCATCCTTCCTCCAAGGAGTTCCAGGTGTAGAGCCATAATTCTCCATTCTCATTGTCAGCTTCACAACAACCCTGTGAGGTCAACTGGGCCAAGACAGAGCGCCTGCCTTGAAAGTCACCCCCTCAGATTCACAGCTGAGTGACACTGCCCTGCGACACATTGCCTTTGCCGGAGGTACAAGAGAGGCATTCTGCACAGGCTCAGAGTTGGTCTCCCCGTGACCACCACTACTGAAATCTGAATACTATGAGGAGGGTTCCAGCAATAAGGCACCCAGAGCCACCTTGGGAGTTCCTTCCAATATTCAACCCCTCCTGGAGAAGGTTGGCATCCACAGGGGACAACCGACCACACGGGGGCTTACCTGATGATCACGTACATGACCGAACAGTTGCCCACCAGCCCGACGATGCAGACGATGGAGTAGACCACCACAATGGTGACCTTGATGCCAAGGGGCAAGAAGCCGTCGGCCGTCCCATTGTGGAACCAGTTGTCCAAGCTGAGGTTCCACAGGGAGGAGTCATTCACCAGCCTCTTCCAGTCCAGAACCTCCCCAGCCTGGTTGAGGAACAGCGGGTCCATCTCGACGACGGCCGCCAGACGGTCACAGGAGGCTCTGGAGTTGGCAAGGGGTGGGGTGCAGGGGGAAGACACAGAGTTAAGGAGAACCCAGTTTTCCTGGCACTGTTGTGAGCGAGGGGAGGGGCAGCCAGTCTTTCTGCAAGGGGGAGGACGGCAGCATTTCTGACAACAGGGGAACAGGCTGGCAGGTGAGCCCCAAACATTCCCGGAGAGGGAGGAAACAGGAGCCCCAAACATTCCCGGAGAGGGAGGGAAACAGCCGGCTGGGGCGAGCTTCCAGCCCCTACATCCACTCCCAGCTGGATTTCCGCGCGGCCGCCCCACGCCCCTCTGCACAAAAGGATGAGGCTGCAAACGCGTCTTCGCCCACCCCTCCTCAGCAAGACCCCCCCCCCCGCCTTCCTCGCCTGCTTGCACCAAAAGCCCTACTCGCCTTCCTAGTTTGATGCTACACTTAGACCTCCCCCTTCAAAGGGCGCCTCTGGAATCAGGCAGATGGTTGATCATGCAGCGGGTGCATGCAGGGAAAAACAAGGGGGGGGTCTTTATGGATCTTGCAGGGTGGGGGGAGATCTTGCATGCTGGGCCCCCGTTGCCTCCAGCCTTTTGTCTCGCAGGTAGAGCCCCCCGCCCAGCCTCAGCTTGAAGGGTCCGGCTTCCTTACCTTGGAGAGGGCTTCTTTCGGGCCAGGAGGCTCTCCGAGCTCCCAGATGTTCCTCTGGCCAGCGGTGGGGCGGTCCAGGCATCCAGCCCCAGCTCAGAACCAGACAGAGGACTCTCCAGCCGGCTCCTCTCTTCTGGCTCCCAGGAGCGGGTGGCTCAGCAGAGCCTCGGCTGCGATGCGGAAGGAAGGAAGGAAGCCCGAACTTGCAGGTGGGGGAATGGGATTGGGGGGGAAGGCAGGGAGGCATGCACGCATGCCCCTTTCTCCCTCTCCCTTTCCCTGTGTGTGTGTGTCTCTCTCTCTGACACACACACGCACACACAACCTAAGTGGGAGGGGAGACGACTGCGAACCCAAAAGAGCAATCGCTCCCCAACGCACCGCAGTTCCAATGCAGGCGAGCTGGGCTCCGGCTCCAAGCCGGCTTAGCTGGGTTGGGGATCGGACCCAAACGTGCCACACCTGTGGGAGCGGGGGGGGGGGAGGGAGGGGGCTTTGTTTGTCGCTCTCTTCCCCTTCCCTTGGCTGCTTCCTTGCCCTTTCCTTGACCAGGGCAAAGTTGTAAACGTGTGTGTGTGTGTGTGTGTGTGTGTGAGAGAGAGAGAGAGAGAGAGAGAGAGAGAGAGTGAGAGTGAGTGTGTGTGTGTGTGTCTCCTGTTGACCAGACAGACAGACCCCTCCCCCCCTACCACGCACAGGTGTACACCAGTTTTGCACCAGAGCCATTGCTCAAGACTCTAGAGCAGGGGTCTGCAACCTGCGGCTCTCCAGATGTTCATGAACTACAAATCCCATCAGCCCCTGCCAGCCTGGCCATGCTAGCAGGGGCTGATGGGAATTGTAGTCCATGAACATCTGGAGAGCCGCAGGTTGCAGACCCCTCCTCTAGAGCAAGGGTCTTCAGACTATGGCCCTCCAGTTGTTCGTGGACCACAATTCCCATCAGCCCCTGCCAGCATGGCCGGGTGGCAGGGCTGATGGGAGTTGTGGTCCATGAACATCTGGAGGGCCATAGTTTGAAGACCCCTGCTCTGGAGAAACGTCTCCCTCCCAGCCAGACCCGTTTGGGAATCCGGATTAACCGTCGCTCTCGACCAGGCCAGGTCCACGTTGTAGACGGAACGAACGCGATGAGGATGCTTGGCACAGATTTTGCAGGCATCCCTGTTTCCTTGCGAGGGGGGATGCTCGGAAGAGAGGCTCGCGCAAACCTCGCCCGGTTCCTGGCGGTTAAAAGGAGGGCTGCTCGAAATGGGAGCGATCTGGAGGGGATCTGGAGGGATCGGGGCGCCACCCACGTGTTGATCGCTGTGTGGGTGCCTTGTTGTGTGCCACATGTATGTATGCGCCTGGAACAAATAAGAGCAGCAGCACAACAGTTGCCCTGGGCAGAAGAAGCGCTTGGTCTAGCTCAGTGATGGCGAACCTTTTTGAGGCAGAGTGCTCAAACTGCAACCCAAAACCCACTTATTTATCACAAAGTGCCAACACAGCAATTTAACCTGAATACTGAGGTTTTAGTTTAGAAAAAATGGTTGGCTCCGAGGCGTGCGTTACTCAGGAGTAAGCTTGGCGGTAGTTGATGCCTTTGCTTTGAAGCAACCGTGCAACTCTTCCAATGGGTGAATCACGACCCTAGGAGGGTTTACTCAGAAGCAAGCCCCATTGACAGCAACTGAGCTTACTCCCAGGTAAAGGATCACGCTTTAGTTCTTCGCATGAAAATCAGTGGGGTTTAACAGCACTTAACAGGGTTACCTACACTGCTTCCCCAAAACTAGGTCTTAAGTTTAATGCTAATAATCGAGCCCAGCAGCCCAGGCCAGCCTACATGTGGGGGGGGGGGACACTCTGCGCGTGCCCACGGAGAGGGCTCTGAGTGCCACCTCTGGCACCCATGCCATAGGTTCGCCACCACTGGTCTAGCTCCAGGAGGCAGGGCTGCCTGTGCATAATTCCAGGGAAACGGGCTGAAATAGAGCAAGGGTCAGATTCTCTGGTTCTCTCCCCCACGTTTTCCGAAAAGAGGGATGGTCGGGTGGGATACAAGCTGGGCAGGACAGTGTGTACTTACCCTGTTTCCCCGAATACAAGACATCCCCTGAAAATAAGACGTAGTGGAGGTTTTGCTGAAGTGCGAAATATAAGGCATCCCCCGAAAGTAAGACGTGGCAAAGTTTTTGTTTGGAAGCATGCCCGACGAAGAGAACACAGAAAAATAAGACATCCCCTGAAAATAAGACATAGCGCATCTTTGGGAGCAAAAATTAATATAAGACACTGTCTTATTTTCGGGGAAACACAGTAGCTCCCTGTCTGGGAAAACACATGCTCCTGCCTGCATTTCCTCGCATCGCGGCCTTCCAGATGTTCTGGACTACAGTTCCCAACATCCCCTGCCAGCATCATGCATGTTGATCACTGTGTGGGTGTGGGAATCTGAATTCCCCAGATAAGCCTCCACCGCTCAGGCGGCAGAGCTGGGAATCAAACCTCCAGATTAGATACACGAGCTCTTAACCTCCTACGCCACTGCTGCCCCATGGGACTGCAGAGTTTTCTTTTTTGCAGTGGAACTAGGCCTGGTTAGTAAAAATCTCTGGCAAGGCTTGGCTCACTATACCAGTGAGACAGGTAACCTCTTGGGGCACAACAGCGACCTCCATACCATTGTGAGGCACCCAGTGCATGCTCAGAGGCAGTGGCATTCCTGCCTAGGGACAGGGGGTACCCTATGTCCCCGGGCGCCCCCCCATTTGGTCACGTGG
Source organism: Sphaerodactylus townsendi (assembly GCF_021028975.2). Taxonomy (NCBI): domain Eukaryota; kingdom Metazoa; phylum Chordata; class Lepidosauria; order Squamata; family Sphaerodactylidae; genus Sphaerodactylus; species Sphaerodactylus townsendi. The sequence goes on along the minus strand of NW_025950099.1, from coordinate 6,268 downwards.
GGGGCGCCAACATTTCAGGGTCGTTTGTGTGTTTTTAAATGTTTTAAGTGTTTTTTCACGTTCCGGCCTGCAGGGGGCGCATTTTTAAGGCTAGCAGCACCAAAATTTCAGGGTACCATCCAGAGACTGTCCTGATGATACCACCCAAATTTGGTGATGTTTGGTTCAGGGGCAGCAAAGTTATGGACCCCCAAAGGGGGTGCCCCATCCCCATTGTTTTCAATGGGAGCTAACCTGAGATGGGGGCTACCCATTTGAGGGACCATAACTTTGGTCCCCCTGAACATAACTTCACCAAACTTGGGTGGCATCATAATAATAGTTAACAGATGATACCCTGAAATTTTGGTGTCACTAGCTTTAAAAATACACCCCTTCCAGGCACCCCAAGAAATTTGCCCAAGATTCTTTGTTTTGCAGTGACTTTGCTCCATTGTAGCCAATGGGGAATTTCTGAGTGTGTAGGCAGGCTGCACATTTTTGAAGATAGAGACTTTCAGGATGGCTCCAGGAGGGCCTCTTGGTAATAGCATCCAGGTTTGGAGACCTTTGCTTCTGGGGGTTCAATTTTATGGGCCCCCAAAAGGCTTATTTTGTTTCCCCGCTCCTGCACATGAAAGCCTGTGGGCTGAGTTCTCTCAGAACTCTCTCAACCCCCCTCCCCCACTCCAGAAGCAAAGCTCACCAAGCTTGGATGCTATTACTCAAGGCCTCTTGGAGCCACCTTGAAAGTCTGGCACCTCTATCTTCAAAAATGTGCAGCCTGCCTCAGAAATTCCTCATTACTACAATGGAGCAAAGTCACTGCAAAACAAAGAATCTTGGGCAAATTTCTTGGGGTGCCTGGAAGGGATGTATTGTTAAAGCTAGTGACACCAAAATTTCAGGGTATCATTTGTTAACTATTCTTATGATGCCACCCAAGTTTGGTGAGGTTATGTTCAGGGGAACCAAAGTTATGGTGCCTCAAATGGGTAGCCCCCATCTCAGGTTAGCTCCCATTGAAAACAATGGGGATGGGGGCATTCCATTTGGGCGACCATAACTTTGCTGCCCCTGAACCAAACATCGCCAAACTTGGGTGGTATCATCAGGGCAATCTCTGGATGATGCACTGAAATCATGGTGCTGCTAGCTTTAAAAATGCGCTCCCTGCAGGCCGAAAAAACACCAAAAATACCCCCCAAAACCCCAAATACCTTGCATTCGCATTTGTTCATATTTGGACAGGACATAATCGGACAATTTTTGTCCGAATGTGCCCAAATTTGCCCAGATTCCAGCCGAATCTGCTATTTGTTTCATCTGAATCTCCAACCCTCAAAAGTGATGCTGTTTCAGGGTGGGGGAGAATCCGCCCCCAAACAGCATCACTTTCAATTTTGTTTTAACCGGGGACCCCAGATTCTCCCTTTAAGGTAGATTTAAAAGAAGAATTTGAGCTCCCTAGTTTAAACACCATTGAAAGTGATGCTGTTTGCGGGTGGATTCCACTGGAGGTGTTTTGTGAGAGATGATGCTGACATTTGTTTGGTAAATGTTTGGCTGGGGGTGATTTGTGAGAGATTTACATGCTTAATACCCACTTACACTGACTTGGAGTTGTTTCTCAGGCTAACAACCTACCTCATAGGGTTGTTGTGATTAGGAAATTAGGAAAAGAGTTGGTGGGGAGAGAGCCATGTATGTTTTGATGGGAGTGGGAGGTGTTTTGTGAGCTGGTACAAAAAATCATTTTTGGTCATGGTGAGGGAGGGTGGCTGCCCATACGCCGGGCGGGGTGGGGGGGTGGGTGGGCGCCAAGCTCAGGTTTTGTCCCCGGGTGCAAGTTTGCCTAGGTACGCCCCTGCTCAGAGGTACTTCCTTCTTCTATGATTCAACCTTAGCACAGAAAACCAGCTCCTATTGATTGATGATGATGATGAAGAAGAAGAAGAAGAAGAAGAAGAAGAAGAAGAAGAAGAAGAAAGAAGAAGAAGAAGAAGAAGAAGAAGAAGAAGAAGAAGAAGAAGAAGAAGAAGAAAGAAGAAGAAGAAGAAGAAGAAGAAGAAGAAGAAGAAGAAGAAGAAGAAGAAGAAGAGTGTTGGATTTATATTCCCCCCTTTTTTTTCCTGTAAGGAGACTCAAAGGGGCTTACAAACTCCATTCCCTCCCCCCTCTCACAACAAACACCCTGTGAGGTAGGTGGGGCTGAGAGAGCTCCAAAGAACTGTGACTAGCCCAAGGTCACCTAGCTAGCGTGTTTTGGAGTACACAGGCTAATCTGTTTCCCCAGACGCCTCCACAGATCAAGTGGCAGAGTCGGGAATCAAACCTGGTTCTCCAGATTAGAGTGTACCTGCTCTTTACCACTACACCACACTGGCTCTCTAAGCTTATATAGAGCTCAAGGCAGCTTACAACATAAATACAATAAAGTACATCAAATACATCATGAAACCAACATTTTTAAAGGCACAAAAAAGCAAACATGATTGCTGCCTTTAAATATTTGGAAGACTGTCACTTGTTGGGAGGCTGTTCCTGTTGGCAGCAGAAGACTTGCAATAATGGGGATTACGAACGGAAAGGAAAAACAATTTTACACTAAGAGTTGTGCAACAGTGGAATCAGCTTCCTAGGGAGGTGGTGAGCTCTGCTTCACTGGGAGGAGGAGGAGGAGGAGGAGGAAGGAAGAAGAAGAAGAAGAAGAAGAAGAAGAAGAAGAAGAAGAAGAAGAAGAAGAAGGAGAAGAAGAAGAAAAGAAGAAGAAAAGAAGAAGAAGAGAAGAAGAAGAAGAAGAAGAAGAAGAAGAAGAAGAAGAAGAAGAAGAAGAAGAAGAAGAAGAAGAAGAAGAAGAAGGAGGAGGAGGAGGAGGAGGAGGAGGAGGAGGAGGAGGAGGAGGAGGAGGAGGAGGAGGAGGCAGAGGAGGGAGGCAGGGGAGAAGAGGGGAGATTGGATTTATATCCCCCCTTGAGCAGGGGGTTGGACTAGATGGTTTCTATGGCTGCTTCCAATTCTATGATTCAATAAGTCAAAGGTGCTGTGCTTCCCTTTCTGTCTCTGGCTTTCACTGTGGTCGAATCCCCACTTGAAATTTGCACGCAGATCCAAACCTGTTCGTTGTGAAACTGTGTCCTCTTCATCGGAGTTTCTCCCTCCCCACCGCAGCGAGCACACAGCAGACACACCCGGTTGCAGAACTCCTAGCAATCCCCACTACCAGGCGATCTCGCTTCGCTGGTCTCCCCTGATTGGCTGGCATGCCTTGATGGAGAACCTGCTGGATCCCACCTCTGGGTATAAATCCAAATTCCCTTTTCTTCTTCTTCTCCTTCTGACTAGCTTTTGTCTCCTGTAAGGAGTCTCAAGGTGGCTTACAAACTCCTTTCCCTTCCTCTCCCCACAACAGGCTTCATGTGCAGGAGCACGGAAACAAATCCAGTTCACCCGGTAAGCGTCATGAGGAGCAGCAGGGCATCAAACCCAGTTCTCCAGACTAGAATCCGTCTGCTCTTAACCACTCTGCCACGTTGACTCCGCTACGCCCTTTCGACTGTTATGCATTTTGCTGGCTGTATGTGCGCTGGGAAGGAGGATTGGCAGTGCCTTCCCAGCACACCCACCCAGCAAACACAGGTGTCAAACTCGCGCCCCTCCAGATGTTCCGGACTACAGTTCCCATCATCCCCTGCCAGCATCATGCACTTTCAACCCACTTTCATAGTTGTTTGCAAGTGGATTTTGCTATTCCGCACAGTAAAATCCAAAGTACATTGAAATCCAAAAGTGCATCCAAAGTGCACAGTAAAATCCAAAGTGCATCCAAAGTGCATTGAAAGTGGGTTGAAAGTACATTATTCTGCATGTGCGGAAGGGACCTTAGGATACCCATGGGTCCTGTTTAAGCTTTTTAACCACTGGAAGGCTCTCACTGACACCTTTTAAGGCTTGCGATAGAATGGAGCTATGCGTAAGCCAACACATTCAGTCATAAACAAATTGGACAAGGTTTTCCTTTCTGAGGATCTGGATTTCTAAGAAGGATGCAGTCGACGGAACCTTTGTTGGAGTCATAAGAAGCTCGCGCTGGGCCGAGGGACAAACAATAGCATCTGATCGTGTTATTTCTGTCCTTCTGGGCCACCTTGTGATCTGACAGATGCCTCATTTCCCATTCATGGCATGCAGATGTATGCAGCAGAGGCTGTGTTTGGCGGCATTCATCTGTTTTGATTTGCACTGATACAGGCGTTTGCAATGGGGTCATGTAATCAGGGGAGTCGAAGGGCCGGGTTTGCGTGACTCCGTTAATCCCTGATAGGAGGAAGCAAGTCCTGGCGTGGAGGTTGGTAAAACGGAATGGAACGGGATTTGCATATGAGACGAGCACTCTCGGCAAATATAAGAAGTTTTTGGCCTCGGATAAGCTACCTTTCCAAACGGTGGAATAAAATTCATTGTGGTCCACTAGGAAAGTCAAACCGAAATCCACAGAAACTGGTGTGATGTAGTGGTTGGGTGTTAGACTAGGATCTGGGAGAGCCAGGTCCGAACCCCCACTCTGCCCACGCAACGTGTGATTGGTGTTTGGAATATGCTGCCACAGGAGGTGGTGATGGCCACTCACCTGGATAGCTTTAAAAGGGGCTTGGACAGATTTATGGAGGAGAAGTCGATCTATGGCTACCAATCTTGATCCTCTTTGATCTGAGATTGCAAAGGCCTTAACAGTCCAGGTGCTCGGGAGCAACAGCCGCAGAAGGCCATTGCTTTCACATCCTGCACGTGAGCTCCCAAAGGCACCTGGTGGGCCACTGCGAGTAGCAGAGAGCTGGACTAGATGGACTCTGGTCTGATCCAGCTGGCTTGTTCTTATGTTCTTATGTTCTTATGCCCTGGCTCGCCGGGTGTCCTTGGGCCAGACACACGCCGTCAACCTAACCTGCCTCACAGGATAAAATAAATGGGGGAAGAAGAGACAATAGTCCTTTCCCACAAGCCTCCAAAAACGTTTCTAAAACATTTTCAAGCCCCCCACGCCTTTATGTTTACGTTCACCCCCTCCGATTTTCGACCACCATTTTGTGATTTCTCCATTTCCCCCCTCCATTTTTGTTTGGGAACGTTGCTTCTATGCTTCACAGCAGGGTGCTGCAATTCTGCAGTCCATTCTGTGATTATTACCCCCTCCCCCCCAAAAAAATAAAGAAACCTGCAGGAGAAACAGGCGAGGGGCAAGGAGTGAGCTGAGAAAATGACACCAAGGAAGGGAAGGGAAAGCAGAGAAGCGCAGGTGTAACCTCTATCTGTGGGTTCTGTGGGGCAGAGCTTGGAATGAGTTTGCCACAACAAATTTTTAAAAACAAAATGGTTTACTTTCTTAACATATAACATCAACATTTAACATCACACTTCAAGGTCCTGTTCAGGTTGCATTTTCAAGTCCTTATATTTACAGTCTACTGATACTGCCAAGTCCAATTCTTCCTTGCAAGTGGGTTGGCTCCTGAAGACTCCAAGGGCTTGATGAACAGGATTCAACAGGATGAAGGTTTCCAGGAGAACTCTCACCCATTACAACCACACAAAAAACCCTGAAACAATAAACTCCAACATTTACAACATAGCAAAAACAAACAACTACCTTCCCACTAGTTCCCAACAACATTGCAGTTACCTTAACAAGGTGTTAAGGGCTTATACAAACCAAGGTCCGAGTCTGGTAGCCTTGTCTCCTGCAAACTACATGAGCTCTGCAGCCTTCTGCTGCTTTGAGTCTCCACCCCTTTCTGGGTCAACCCATTCTGAGCAAGGGGGTTACACAGGCAGTCTCCGAAAGGGGTAGCGCAGGCAAATGAAGCTGTTTTGAAAACATTTCCACTAAAGAATAATTTTAAAAGGGCATTCATTTTAAAACATTTTGAGGCTGCAAATAAAACATCTGGGGGTAAAACAATGTGGAACTCCACAGAGGAAACATTTTATTTCCTGCCTCAAAATGTTTCAAATTGTCTGTGTGGAAAAGGCTTGCAGTCGGAAGCGTAGATAATACTAGACCAACAGTCTGATTTGGCACGAGGGCTGATGTGTTGTAGTGTCAGGACTGGGGTCGAATCCCTCACTGGACTGTGGATACCTGCTAGGACTCCTGTGTGGAAAGGGCCAATGGGCCCCTGTTCAGGAGAAAGGTAGGATAGAAATCAAGCAAAAATTAAAAAAGAAAGAAAGAAAGAAAGAAAGAAAGAAAGAAAGAAAGAAAGAAAGAAAGAAAGAAAGAAAGAAAGAA
>NW_025950098.1:0-10341 GCF_021028975.2 Sphaerodactylus townsendi | reverse complement strand
TTATTATTATTATTATTATTATTATTATTATTATTATTATTATTATTTGGGAGGGGGGCCCATCACAAAAATTGTCCCCCCTTCTCAAGTGTTTAGCCATAAAAAGAGGACTAAAGTTCAGTTCCCCTAGAGAAAACAGCAGCTTTGGAAAGTGGGTTGTACAGCATTATACACTGTTTAAATCTCCTCCATCCCCAAACCCCGCCCTCCAGAACTGTCAATTTTGTCAGGCTTTCGGGGATCTTGGCTATGGGGACGAAAGGCCGGCTGCTCGGCTTATTTATTAATTCTTTTTTTCCCCCTTTCAAGCTGCATCAATAAGTGAGACAACTTTTCATCTTTCCCCTTGATGGGCCTGCTGGTCTAATAACTCATCGATTTCTTTATGCCTTCCCCTTTTATCTCAGTAGCCTGTCAATATGAAGCATCTGATTGGGTCAATAAGGAGAGGGGCTGAGGACTCTGGACCAAAAATGTAATCATTATAACATCACTTGTGACATTTGCAGTGACAGATTTCCTGTGAATCTGACAGGTTCCCTCTGGCTTGTTCTTGACAGACTCCTGCCCAACTGAACTTCAGAATTTTTTGGGGGGTGGGGGGGGTTAATTCATCCAACAGCTGTTCATTCTGCAACAATGTGGTTCAGACTGGAGCTGAGAACCTGCAGTGAAAAGCGAGAAGGAGGGGGCTTTGCGGACCGCCTTCATTTCCCTCCCTCAAGGGGATGAGCGAACGTTCCTGAGTTATTTATGTTTTGGTCCAAGATTTTCTCCTTCTCACTTAAAAACCCGGTTGGAGAATTTTAAAATGCACTCGCTGTTGCACAGAGTCCATCGCTTACAAATATGATGCTGCTTTATTGACGAAACAAAAAGCCCACGTTTTATGTGGAAAATTTGATGCAGGGCGACCAAAAAGGAACAATGAAAGATTAAAACAAATAAAGAATCCAAGCATCAGAAGAAGGCTCTTTCCACCAGAGGAAAGCGCCTCCTAGCCAGTTTCAATTTGTGCAAGGCAGAAGCAAGCTCGGTGTGGGGACTGGGGGATTGAACAGCACAGCTGAGAAATGTGACCCCATCCCTGCTCCGGACTCTGTGCCTCTGTGCAGGGAGAGAGAGGGCACAGGACAGACACTTGGGGCAGCTGGTCTGACCTTATCAGATCTCAGAAACTCACCCAGGCCGTTTCCGCACGGCCTCCTTGCGCCCCCACGCCGCCAAGAGTGCGGGCGGCGTGGGGGCGCAAGCCCGTTCGCATGCAAGCATGCGAACGGGAGAAGCGGAGGCCGGCAGACGGCAGGCGGCTCCGCACGGAGCCGCCTGTTCCCCCTCCTCCCTCCCACTTACGGTGTCCTCCTCGTCGCCTGCGGGGCGTCGCAGCCCCGCCCACGCTGCCCTCCGACCCCTGGAGGTCGGAGGACAGTGTGGGCGGGGCTGCGACGCCCCGCAGGCGACGAGGAGGACACCGTGAGTGGGGCGGAGACGGGAGACAGCGTCTTCCCGGCGGCGCGGTTTGCACCGCGCCGCAGGGAAGACGATCCCTCCCCAACAACAACCCTTTAAAGGGCTGTTGTTTAGGGCGGCTTGACGCCGCCCTGGGGAGAGGGAAGAAGAGTCAGGTCGCCGACCTGTGCGAACGGCGGCCTGGGGGCGCCTTTTTTGGCGCCCCCAGGCCGTCATAAATAGGCCGTGCGGAAACGGCCCCAGATTGGCCTGGGTTAGTACTTGGATGGAGGACTGCTACAGAGAGCAGGCAACATCAAATCACCTCTGAACGCCTCTTGTCTTGCAAACCCTACAGGGTCCCTGTAAGTCAGCTGCATCTTTTCAGTTCTTCCTTTCCAGACAAGGCAGAAGCTCAATGTACTGTCATAAAAACATAAGAACATAAGAACAAGCCAGCTGGATCAGACCAGAGTCCATCTAGTCCAGCTCTCTGCTACTCACAGTGGCCCACCAGGTGCCTTTGGGAGCTCACATGCAGGAGGTGAAAGCAATGGCCTTCTGCTGCTGCTGCTCCCGAGCACCTGGTCTGCTAAGGCATTTGCAATCTCAGAGCAAGGAGGATCAAGATTGGTAGCCATAAATCGACTCCTCCTCCTGTCGAAGGCTTTCACGGCCAGAATCACTAGGGTGTGGTGGTTTTTCCGGGTGGAATGGCCGTGTTCCAGCAGGCGAAACATCATAAGAAAATGCTGCTGGAATACAGCCATACAACCCGGAAAACCCACAACAACACCCTAAGGTAGAAGCTGTTTCTGCCACCAGAATGTCAGAGGAGCCAACTGGGGCCAAATCCGCCCCCCCTCCAGGGCTTCTGGTTGCCAACCAATGCACCTAGCCATCCAGAAACCATTGACAATTTTGGCCTTTTCAAATTTGGCCTTTCCAAAGTTGGTGCAGATCTCCTTATTTATTTATTGTTTGTTTGTTTGTTTGTTTCTGCATTTATACCCCACCATATCTCAATGCCTCAAGGTGGCTTACAATAAAAACAATCCAAAAATACAATAAATGTACTGTAAATTAACATGCACAGGATTATCCATTACCCAAAAAAAATTGCCCAAGCTATTCGGCGTGTAATGCCAGATTTGTGAAAATGCCCCCAGATGGCGGAGCCTGATGATTTGAGGGGAGCAGAAGAGGAATTTGTCTAATCCCAACTGCGCATGGATAATAATGGCATTTACTGCTTGCTAAGCGCTTAATTGCACGGTGCTGGGAAGTCTGTGGAGTCTCTGGTGGAAAAGGACCAGGCCGAGCAGATGGCTCAGGCAGCGGCTTTCTCAAGCGTAATCATCATGGTGGAGCAATAAATGCAGCGGCATAAGCGCAAAGGTGCACCGGGGTGGCCCGTGGGTCGGACCGGTTCACTTGGGCTGTCTAATTTCCCCTTCTAATTTATTTTCCTCCCTGTCTCCTGCGTTGGGGTTTTATTGCGCCGGCTAATTATTTATGCATGCAGCGGTTCTGAGCCATGCTGCTCAGCGCGATGTCAGTGCATAATTCAAGCCTGCAGGTGTGCTCAGGTTTTTCTTCACTCTTGACACATCAAGGAAGCCAGTGATTTGCACCCAGGAGAAGGCCTCAGACAACCTTCCCATACAGGTGTTTCTTTCCATTGATCTCCTGAGCACCAGGAGGGGGCACGCAACAAAGGCTTCCAAACTTTTGTGGACTGGAAGAAGTGGTTCCTTCTGCTAAGAAACAACATGTATTTTTCTGCCATGAGTCCTTGCAAAGGATTCTGGGACACGGTATAGTATAAAGCATGGATCATTCAAAGGGCGGGAGAGAGAAAACCCACTCCCTGGCACTCCTCTGTTGGGAAAGGCACTACTGTTGACCACGTTGGCTTTCAAGGATCCATTCCAGATCTTCTCATGATCTCTGTCCCTGGTTTTAGCTCCAGCTCACACATCAAGCTCCAGTACACACATTATACTAAATCAGACCATGCACACAAAAGTGCACCCCTGCACATTCGTGTGCCACAGCTTTGCTTCCCCCAGCAAGGTCTGCTGGCAGGACACCTCCCCCTTCTTGCCCCCTCTGAGACACATTCAGCAACACTGAAGGCTTGAAAGTGCCTTATACTGAATCAAACCATCAGTCCATCAAGGTTAGAATTGTCTACCTGGGCAGGCAGCTGCTCTCCAGGATGTAGTGGTTGAGAGCAGGTGGATTCTAATCTGGAGAGCCGGGTTTGATTCCCTACTCCTCCATCTGGGTGGCAGAGGCTTATCTGGTGAACCAGGTGTGTTTCCACACTCCTACATTCCTGCTGGCTGACCTTGGGCTAGTCACAGTTCTCTCAGAACTCTCTCAGCCCCCCCCTCCACCTCATAAGGGGTGAGTTGTGGGGAGAAGAAGGGAAAGGAGCTTGTAAACCGCTTTCAGATTCCTTAAAGGTAGATAAAAGTGGGATATGAAAACCGACTCCTCTCCTTCTTCTTCTTCTTCTTCTCCTTTTGGATTCTAACTCAAAGCAGGGGACAATCTGGACTTGGACTTGGATGCTGCAAAATTCCAATTTCATTAAGCCAGTCTCTCTGTGATGCCAGGGGCCCACTTGTCTTTCTGGAACAGTTTTTAGAAACTTCTAATTGCAATCAGCTGCCTTTGTTTTGGTATTTCGGGGCCCACATCCAAAGGCCTTTGAAGGCGCGCACGTGACTCTCCTTAATAGAAACCCCAGAGGGCTTTTGATCACGCCAGCAAAGCATTGTCTCAAGTAAATTACCCTTTAAACATCATTTGCTGGCAGCGCGGCACACACCTGGACACGATGTTTGCGCAGGGACGCTTCCTCTCTCAGTGGTCTGAAATGCATAATAACGCAATTAAAACAACCTCATTAAGAGCTCTTGTCCTTGCTTGGCAGATTCATCTCTGTTAGGACAAGAGTTTCAGCTCAGGAAAAAAAAATCAGGGTTCGGCTGCCTGGCAGGCACCCCTGCTCTTTCTTCAAGGGGACACACTTGAACTCTTCTCTGTTGAGCCTGGGGAAAGCAAGAGGAACAGTTCTCCTTTCTCCCACAGTGCTAGAACTCAGTGGCACCCAGGGGAGTGGGCAGGCAATAGATTCTGGATGGACAAAGGGAAGGGAATGGAGGATTGCCAGCCCCCTGGGGATTGGGAAATTCAGGGAGATTTGTAGGTGAAGCTTGGGGAGGGGGGGTTGGGGAAGGGGGGGACCTCAGCCAGCTAGAATACCATAGAGCAGGGGAGGACAACTTATGGTGCTCCAGATGTTCATGGACTACAATTCCCATCAGCCCCTGCCAGCATGGCCAATTGGCTGGTGGGAATTGTAGTCCATGAACATCTGGAGCACCATAGGTTGGCCACCCCTACCGAAGAGTCTCTCCTCGAAAGCAGCCATTTTCTCCAGGAGAACTGATCTCTGTAGTCCAGAGATCCATTGTAATTCTGGGAGGTTGCCGGGAGGTTGGTAACCCTGCGAGGAAGGTCGCCAGCTTAGAAGGTTTTAAAAGTGAATCCAACAGACTCCTGCAGAAGAAGACTGTCCAAGACATGACAGCATAATGGATGCTCCATGTTCAGAGGCCTCTGAACTCTGGGGCACAAGAAGAGGGTCTTGCTTGGTCCTCTGTGCCTTGGCTTGTGGATCTTCTGGTTGTCCTTTGTAGGAAACAGGATGCTGGACTGGGCAGAGCATTGGTGTGATCCAGCAAAGCTCTTCTGATAACACCATTCGTAGTCACCATCCCATCACAACAATGGCTGGAAAGAAGTTGCGAGCTGCATCTTTAGTGACTTGAATTTGTCTCATTTCCCTACGGTCTTTTTTCTCAGAAGCCCAGGAAGGCCCTCGTTCGTTTTATTCCATGAGAGTTGTGATGTTGCCATCCTTAAAATAAGGTGTTCAAAAAGCTGAACATTGTCTGCTCACGATGCCCTTTTCTTGGAAGTCTACGCTGGCTAGCCAAAGTGCTGCATCAACTTCTGCCAAGAAGACACCAGAATGCACCTTTTTTTAAAAAAAAGTCTTCAGTTTTTTCTCCCGGGACTCTGAGAATTAAACATTCAGTGTGAGACGAAACACAATGAGCAAGACAGCCAAGATCTGCTCTTTTACCAAGGCTGACAGTTTGCAGGCTGCAATGAGCAGACTGTTCCTCTCGAGAAGACAGGCAGTTCTGACGCACCGTAATGAGACAGAAGATATGTGTGTGGGTGCTCTGACACTGAAGCTGTTCATCTGAAAGTTTGGGGGGACTGCAGCGAGTAGCAGGATTTCCCAACAGCTCTGGAGTTTGCTTCAAGGGTCAGAGCTCAGCAGCAGAGCAGGAAAGTGGAACCATTGCAAACAGGAAGCCTGCCTGGGACATTCTGGCCTGCCGCTCTGGCCTGGGACATTCAGGAAGGTTTGGGGGTGATACTTGTGAATTTGAGGAGGAATTTTGCCTAGAATCCATGGTACACTGTGGAGTTTGCCCTCTGAAGTTGTCACTTTTCCCCAGGGAAGGGGGTCTCTGTAGACTGGAGGACAACGGTAATGCCTCCCTGACTTGCTTCTGGTGAAATCCTATGCAGAGTTTCTCTAGTCTAAATGTATTTATTTCAGAGAGCTTGCAGCAGAGTAAATGGCTGCGCTTACTCACGAGAGGTATCCAAAATGTTCTTTCGTTTCCATGCTATTTAGCTGAAATTTCGGAAGATGGATCGACCAGGATGATTACTAGAGAACTCAAGAAAAGTACATTCATTTATTCATTCACTTATTTACTTTATGTGTAGCCCACCTTTCTTGCTGAAATTCAGGGTTCGTTACAGAATAAAAGACAATATATTTGCACTGCATAATGAACAGCGTAAAAGGAGTAGGATTACAGAATTAGAAGAAAATGCAAACTGGCTGTAATTATGTGTTCCTGCATTGCAGGGGTTTGGACTCGATGGCCCTTAGCATCTCTTCCAACTCTATGATTCTATGGCAGAGAAAGGCCTTTCCCAGTTCCCTGAAAAACATTTTCTCATGCTGGAAATACTGGGGGCTGAGCCAAGGACCTTTTATTTATTTATTTCATGTACACCCCACCTTTCTCCCCAACGGAGACTCATAGCGGTTTATATCATTCTCCCCATCTCCATTTTATACTCACAACAACCCTGTGAAGTAGGCTAGGCTAAGTGTTGTGCCTGGCCCAGGGTTACTCACCATGATAGAATGCAGATTCAAACATTGACCGTTTCCCCACTTTTAAAATGACGTCCGGTTCGTCTGGTCCAGGACCTTTTTAGCGCGAGGGTCGTGTTCCCCGGGCTTCCCCACTGCCCCGCGCCCTGCGTGGGGTCATCAAAAGGCGCCATTTTGAGCAGCGCCAGAATGACCTGCGCTGAGGGGGCGCAAGAGCAGCAGAGTCGGGGCGGCTGCATTGTAGCTGCCCCTGTAGTGGGAGTGCAGTCGGACCCCGCGCTACTCGGCTAGAGTAGTGCGCAGCAAACGGTGAGTGGGGAAAGGGCCCTGGTTCTTCCAGATCCCGAGTCTAAAACTCTAACCACAACACTACACTATATAGTCTCCTTCTGCACATCCCCCTTGTGCATGAACTGCAGGCCTTCCCCCAAAACAAAGTCTGGATCTCTTTGGCGCGCTGCCCGGTGTGTGGGTGAGTGTGATTGAGAGGCACAGGATTGGAGGGGGGGGGGGGGCTTGATCCTGAAACTGAAATGGGTGCCAAGCCAGCCATACCCACCCTGGATTGTTGACCCAGCCTGCCCCACAAGGATAGCATTGGACTACAGCATCTTAAATATCCATGGCAGAATGCCAGCATAAGTTGTTCCCTGCCAGCAAGTGGTAATTTTCACAGCCTGTTCTATATGAGGCTGCTCTTTAACTGAGACCCTGCTGTGCTGGTTTCATAAAGAGGAAAATCTCAGATTTTTATCATAATTGTGTGAAAGGCTTTTTTCCCCCTTCCCTGCATTAAGGCATTATTGTAATGAGAACTTGTGTCAGAGGCTGCCGGGAAAGGGGGGAGGGGGGAGGCCATTTAAAACAGATTAAAACATCTATCTATGCCATAAAAGAGTCTTTTTTTGGGTAGCTGAATGGCCCAGACTTCCAGCTGTCACAAAACAAGAGAATCCCGAAATGCCCTCCAAGCATCTATTAAAATCTGCAGAAGCAGCTTTCAGGTTTTGGGATGCCGAATATACTTTGACCTCTTCAAGTTGTCGTCTGGGCTCTGCCATTTCCACTACAGGAATTAACAGCCTTTCAGGTCAATGAAGTTGAGTTCTCACCCCAACTTCCATGGAACAGACATGTGTAGGAATCAAAGGGCTGGTTTACTTTATCCATGCCAAAAGGGCTGGTTTTGTACTCTGAGTCCTTTTGAGATTTCCCTTTCTTTCAGGGATGCTTCCAAAATTCTCCTCCACATATTTCCCCAGTTTTTACAGTTACTCAGCACTTGTTTGGGGGCATTTCCACATCCTCCTTTTCCTCGCTTGTGTAAGTTGCTATTTTGGGGGGGGGGGGTCCTGAACATGTTTCGCTCACTGTAGCGATAGATTTGGTATCAACACAGATTTATGTCCAGCATATTTCTCTGCCGGCGAAAGCAATGGCAAACTACCCCACAAAAACGGCTTGCCTATGAAATCACTGCTTGCAGTGGTACCCCAGAGTCGAACACGACTGAAGGGGAAACTTTACCTTTTTATATTTCTCTGCAGATTTAAACCTGTGCGGTATCGTATCGCCCACTAAAAGAAGCAAAGCACATGTACAACAGAGGGGAGCCCCCCCCCCCCCCGTAGGAATTTACACAAGGGAGGAAAATGAGAATGCGGAAAAGCAAGAGTATTTGAGGTGTTAGCAATCTGTTTTCCCCCCTTTCCAAATTCTGTAGCAAGCACGGTGTATCAGGGATGTCACACAAACCTTGCCATATGTAACCCCTACAGCTATGATCATTCATAAGCCAAATCTCAGATTTGTTCACCCTGCTATAGTCAAAGGGTATCCAGTATGGTGCCTGCTGACACGAAGAAGTTTTAGAAATTGGGTGGGGAAGGTGGGGCTTTTGCTGAGCAAGCCTTCTGATTGGCCGTCAGAGATTAGATTGGCAGTACAGCACAGATTTTCACTGGGTGACAGATGTGGTAGCAATTTTGTGGCTACATCCACGACGCTGTGTCAGAACTCCAAAAGTACCTGCAGGCTCAAAAAGGTCGGAGACCCCCGCAGTAATCTGTCTCAGTCAGACGCAGCTGCAGGGTAGCTGTTATGATTCAGGTTCATTTCCTTCTGCCTTTCTGCCTGCAGTAGGTAAAACTGGGTACATAGATCAGCTAATTAAATTAAGGAAGGAAGGAAGGAAGGAAGGAAGGAAGGAAGGAACGAACGAACGAACGAACGAACGAACGAACGAACGAACGAACGAACATAGGGCAGAGCAAAATTTTAGAACAAGAAAGACATAATGAGTTGGAAGAATATCGATTCTGTTTCAAATTTCACCTCAGCCCCAAACTCAATTCACTCAGCATCTGCTTCCCTGTAAGCAGGGAATAATCCTGGTCTACCTTGCAGGAGTCCGGTGAAGACGACTAATGTTTTGAATGCTGAAGTGCTATGGAAATGTTCTTTCAGAGAAAAGGAAATTTCAACCTACCCTCCTCCTGCTCCCTTTAGTCTTTAAACGGCAGTCCTTTTCAAAGCCATGTTGCAAAATACTTTGGAAACTCTTCTTTGGGCTTCAGCATCTGTTTGCCATGTGACTCAGGGGAATCCCAAGACCAAAGCATATGTCTTTAGCATTAAAAATATGTTTTTAAAATTATTATTGGCAACGGAAAACCTGTGCAGCTGGCACTTTCAAAAGGGAGCCGACAGCACACGACTACAAAGATGCCATCTTGGTTTCCTGGCATTTTCAAACGTTCTTTCTGTTTTGCCCATTTGTGTCTCTTTGATTTCTGAGAGGTGAGGTTGAGGGATAGGCATCAGCACCAATAAAAAATAAGGGTAAATTTCGGGTTCGGGTTTTTTTTTTTTCAATAATTGATTATGTGAACAGAAGGTAAAGTCCTTAGAAAGGAGGGGATGAAATGATAGATGGTTGACTCCTGAAAATTCAGAGCAGGCTGGGGAAAGTTTGTTGTTGTAGTAGTAGTTTAATCTTAAGACAAAACTCATTTGAGATTCACATGTTTTATCCTTGGGAGACTGGCACGTGAAAGGGACCCGACTCCACATTCAGTAGTCAAATCTGAATAGCAGGAACAAAGGGAGAGGAAGAGGAAACAGGTTGGATGTTCTCTGATAAAAGGAAAAGGGGGGGTGTTGTTGTTTGGGGAGGTTGAAAAAAAGAGGTTGTCAGAATCTACAAATTTTAAAAATAAAGACAAGGTGGGAGAGCAAGAGAGCAAACGGAGGGGGGAAAGTACAGTTTAGAGAGGCAGCGTGGTGGAGTGGTTAAGAGCAGGTGCACTCTCATCTGGAGAACTGGGTTTGATTCCCTGTTCTGCCACTTGAGCTGTGGAGGCTTATCTGGGGAACCAGATTAGCTTGTGCACTCCAACACACGCCAGCTGGGTGACCTTGGGCGAGTCACAGTTCTTCAGAGCTCTCTCAGCCCCACCCACCTTGCAGGGTGTTTGTTGTGGGGGAGGGGGAAGGGAAAGGAGATTGTCAGCCCCTTTGAGTCTCCTTGCAGGAGAGGAAGGGGCAGGAGATAAATCCAGACTCCTACTCCTCCTTTTCTTCTTCTTCTTCTTCTTCTTCTTCTTCTTCTTCTTCTTCTTCTTCTTCTTCTTCTTCTTCTTCTTCTTCTTCTTCTTCTTCTTCTTCTT
>NW_025950097.1:0-10343 GCF_021028975.2 Sphaerodactylus townsendi | reverse complement strand
TCTGTGGAAGATCATTTTTTAAAATCAGTGAAACCGCAAAGAGGAAGTCGTCGCCCTCTTCTCCTCGTTCCCTTGAGTCTGATCCACACTGCCCCTTCCTCTTCCTGGTCTGTTTTTTTGTAGCTCAACAACACATCAGGGAATCTGATAACACAAACACACACACACACACACAGATTGCCAAACTTCAAAGGTTTTGACCCTCTGTGTGACTCCCTCATGCCGTAGGGAGGGTCGCCAGTTCTGGACTCAGACATTCTTAAAGTCTTTGGGGGCGGGACTTGGGGAGGACTGGCTTTGGAGCAGGGAGGAACCTCAGCGGTATATAAAGCCATAAAGTCCACTCTCTGAAGCTCCTGTTTTCTCCAGGGGAACTGCTCTCTGAAGTCTGGAGATGAACTGTAATTCTGGGAGATCTCCAGCCACCGCCTGGAGGGTGGCAACAGGCCCAAGCATCGTCCTGCTGGGCCTGCTGCAAGCTCACTCCCCTCCCGTCCCTGCAGTCTTGTGAAAGTCATGTGTCAGCAACGCCAACAGGTTTGCAGAGCAGGCTGCTTGGTCTGGGGCTGAGTAAAGCAAACCCACTCCCTTCTCTCTTCGCCGGGGCCCCAATTCCACATTAGAAGAAGAAAAAGAAGAAGAGTTGGTTCTTTTACTTTGCTTTTCTCAAGCTTTGAGGACTGTCAAAAGTGGCTGGCAAGCTCCTTTCCCTTCTTCTCCCCACAACAGGCAACTTGTGAGGAAGGTGGGACTGAGAGAGTTCAGGGAGGACTGGGACTAGCCGTAGGTCACCCAGCAGGCTTCATGTGCAGGAGCGGGGAATTGAACCTGGTTCTCCAGATTAGAGTCCACCGCTCAGCGAATCAGACCTGGTTCTCCAGACGAGAGCTGGCCCCTTTCCCCACCCACAACCCCACGCCGGCTCTCTGAGATGACATCACAGATGCTCACCGTCTCCCCTGTCTCCTTTCAGGTATCTGAAAGACAGACAAAGTCCCTCTTTCCCCCAGGCTTCAATCGTTCTCTTTCTCTCTCACACACACACACTTAATTCCTGCTAGAGTTTTTTAATCCCCTTTTTCTCCTCACCTTGTCAGCTCGGCTTTTCCCTCCGCTGCCCCGCCACCCATGTGTGTAAAAATAGCATCTTGACCTACTACATGAATTGGATGAAGCGCTGGCGGCCCTGCCCCCCCTCCCCATGAGCTCACATCCAGACTTTCATGGCGAGACTGTCGGGAGTCCCGTCCGCAGCCTTCACACGGTGCATTTAGGTGACCGCTGCTGATCCAGGAGAGGAAACAGAAGACAGCCACGGGGAATTACATCCGAGCCCTGCCTTCTTCCAAGAAGCTCGGGGGATGGATGTTTTTCTCCGCAAAACAACCCAGGGAGGTAGGTCAGTCTGGGGAGGAGACTCACTGGTCCAAGGTCATGCTTGAGGGTAAGTTGGGGTTTTGACCCCAGGTCCTGATTGGATGCCCTGAGCACCAGACCGCTCTGGCCGTCGGTTCTGCCAAAATGTGTCTGACATCCGACCAGAGGTGGGATCCAGCAGGTTCTCACAGGTTCCCGAGAGCAGGTTACTAATTATTTGTGGGTGCCGAGAGGGGGTTACTAATTGGTGATTTTGCCACGTGATTTTTGCCTTAGTTACGCCCCTCCTCTCAGCAGTAGCGCGCAGAACTTGAAGAAGTCTGGCAGGAGGTGCACCGGCGTGCGTGGCAGCCTGCCCCTGCGTGCATTCGTTTCCCGCCCAAGGACTGGCGCAGCGGCTGTGTCCTTGCCACAGCCCCGCCCAGGAATGCCCCGCCCTGGAATGCCGGGCCACTCCCCCATTGTGCCCTGCCCAGCCCCATTGGTGCTACGCCACAGTTTAAATCCCACCACCGTGGGAACCTGTTACTAAAAAATTTGGATCCCACCACTGCATTCGCCTTACAAAGGGGCAGGCAGCCCAATTTTTATATTCTTTATGATGTTCGTAAGGTAGTTCCAGTGAGTTGAATACAGATGTACTCCCAAGAAAACATGTGTAGCATTGCAGTCTTAGAGACTTGGCAGCCCAGAATTTGGCTTCCTGTTCCAAATCAATATGAGAACTTCAGCCTCCCTTGAATCTGCATCTTTCCTGATGCTCTGCTTCTCTCTACTCTTCTTCCCCCAGTCTTCCTCCCTCCCTCTCTCCCTCCCCCTCCCTCCCAATCTGTTTCCTCCTCTATGTTTTCCGGATGCTTCCCCAAGTCATCTTCTTCACCCTCCCGTGCCTTCTGTAGCATCAGAGCAGCCCAACCAATAGCACCTGGCGATCTCTCATCCAGCCACGGCATGAATTAAGCCACATGCCTTTGAAAGACTTTGGTGACCTTGAACTTTCAAATGCGCCTTTCTCCCCATTGCTTTGGTGTGGGGGGGGGGGGGGAAACCTGTATTTTTTCGTTCTTCACGTTTTAACCCCCCAAAGTTTTTACTTCAATCGATCTGTTTGTCTCGAAGGTGCCACATTGTTCCGTCTTACCTGACTCTTGCATGCATAAGAACATACGAACATAAGAACGAGCCTGCTGGATCAGACCAGAGTCCATCTAGTCCAGCACTCTGCTACTCGCAGTGGACCACCAGGTGCCTTTGGGAGCTCACGTGCAGGATGTGAAAGCAACGGCCTGCTGCTGCTGCTGCTCCCGAGCACCTGGTCTGAAAGGCATTTGCAATCTTAGATCAAGGAGGATCAAGATGGGTAGCCATAGATCGACTTCTCCTCCATAAATCTATCCAAGCCCTTTTCAAAGCTATCCAGGTTAGTGGCCATCACCACCTCCTGTGGCAGCATATTCCAAACACCAATCACACGTTGCGTGAAGAAGTGTTTCCTTTTATTAGTCCTAATTCTTCCCCCCAGCATTTTCAATGAATGCCCCCTGGTTCTAGTATTGTGAGAAAATGGTCTTATTTTTCATGCAAATGGTCTTATTTTCATACTCGGAAATGATGAGAGCCGACCCATTACGAACACCGGCCTCAAAGCAAGGTTGGCAACCAAACAGCTTTCCGCAGACAGCTCCAGATATTTTGAGCCTTGCTGTTCTCACTTTGGCCATATTCAAAGCTGTCTCTTCTCTCCCTCGATCTCTTGGCCTACACCCCAGGCCCAGTTTGGAGCCAGACCGTAACTGAAAAAGGGGCAGTGTTGCAATGAGCCGTGTTACCGTTGTTTTTCTGCTCTATCATCTTGCTAGTAAAAAAAAAATTGAGCTTTATGTTGCTGTAAAACTCCTGGACCGGAAATCACACCAAAGCAACAAGAGCAACTAACCAACAACGGTCCGTCCACCATGAGTCCGTGTAGTGTAGCAGTGTCCAATGAACATCTGGGAAAGCTAGGTTCGAACCCCCGCTTTGCCGTGGAAACGTGCTGGGTGACCTTGGGCAAGTTGTACATTCTCAGCCTCGACCCTGGCAAGTATTTGGATGGGAGATCTCCAAAAAATGCCAAGACCATGATGTGGAGGCCAGCAATGGCAAACCACCTCTGAATAGCTATCACCTTGCAAATCCTATGGGGGCGCCACAACTCAGATGACTTGACAGCAAAAGAAAAAGAAAAATCAGCTAACCAATGTTAAGGTGTCTTCCTGCTGTTATTCTTCTTCCCAGCTGAGCATTTTGACTTCACTGACAGCACATGAATTGTCAGCCAGAGGGATGTACTGGTAAGCATCTCAGTGCTGCATTCTGGGAGACTCAAATTCAAATTGGCCATGCTGGCAGGGGCTGATGGGAATTGTAGTCCATGAACATATGGAGAGCCACAGGTTGCAGACCCCTGGCCTACAGCATAGGTGCCAAACTCAGGCCCTCCAGATGTTCATGGACTACAATTTCCAGCAGCCCCTGCTAGCATGGCCAATTGGCTGATGGGAATCGTAGTCCATTTTTAGGGCCTGAGTTTGACACCTATGGCCTACAGCATCCCTGACAAGTGGCCGTGCAGCCACTGCTTGAAAGCTGCCAGAGAATGGGAGCTCACTGCCTCCCCAGGCAGCCGCTTCTACCACTGAACTCGTCTTGCCATAAACAAATGTGTCTAATATCCAATCAGTACCTTTCCACTCATAATTTAAACACATTATTGTGAGTCCCGTCCTCCGCTGCCAACGGGAACAGCTCCCTGCCCTTCTCTAAGCAACAGCCCTTTGAATACTTCAAGAGAGCTATCGTGTCCTTCTTCAACCTCCTTTTCTCCAGACTGAACATTCCCGAGACCCTCAGCCTGTCCTCATAGGGCCCCGATCTCCCTCGTCACTCTCCTCTGCACCCACTCCATTCTGTCCACATCCTTTTTGAAGGGAGGCCTTCGGAACTGCACACAGCGCTCCCGCTGAGGCCTGATCGATAAAGCGTCCAGCCGGAAACAGCTTTGTACGGCTCTTGAATCCACTGGACAGTATCGTCTTGTGGGGAAACTCTTCTGGGAGGTTGAATGGCCTGACCTTGACTCCTGGGACTGACAGACTTTTCCAGGCATGAAGGCGGCCTGAACGACTTTCTGCTCTGATTTGAACCTGGCAAGTCAGCTGAATTTCTCCAAGGCCCTGCTGCCGTTGGCCTGGTCTTTCAGGAGCAGCAGTGGCGCAGTGACTAAGAGCAGGTGCACTCTGATCTGGAGGAACCGGGCTTGATTCCCCGCTCTGCCGCCTGAGCTGTGGAGGCTTATCTGGGGAATTCAGCTTCGCCTGTACACTCCCACACAATGCCAGCTGGGTGACCTTGGGCTCGTCACAGTTCTTTGGAGCTCTCTCAGCCCCACCCACCTCACAGGGTGTTTGTTGTGAGGGGGGAAGGGCAAGGAAATTGTAAGCCCCTTTGAGTCTCCTGCAGGAGAGAAAGGGGGGATATAAATCCAAACTCCTCCGCCTCCGCCTCCGCCTCCGCCTCCTCCTCCTCCTCCTCCTTCTTCTTCTTCTGAATTGGTGGGCAGGTCTTACAGAGCTCCCACCCTGAACCTGGCGTCACCCTTGTCGTCTTTTACACGCCACGCAAACCCTGCTTTGCCTGCATAGACTTTCTGCAGCAATTAACCTTAAGCACACAGCTGTTTTCCTCTCTTCCCTTTTCATGCATTTTTAGGTTGTTTCGTGGTGGGTTTCATCTAAGGCAGCGATTCCCAACCAGGGTTCCGTGGTACCCTGGAGTGCCGTGAGAATGTCCCAAGGGTACCACAGCAACACTACCGCTCTCTTCACTTTTGTGGTGTCTCCCACCGGCGCCAGCAAGGACATGGAGCTGGCCCAGGAGGCAGGGCCTGCTGCAAGGTCAACAGCCAATTCCTGAACACACACCCCCCCCCCCGGGTACTTCCCTTCACCCTGGGAGGGGAAGGTGGGGGTGGCAAGCAGGGGCAGTGGAAGGGGAAGGTGGGGGGATGGCAAGGGTACTGTGAGATATGAAGAGTGAGGTCAAGGGTACCGTGATGTCAAAAAGGTTGGGGAACGCTGATCTAAGGGAACGGTTTTGCACTGTTTTGCATGAACTACCCGGAGGACCAACTTGGTAGAATACAAATCTTTTAAACAAACAAAATCTGCCAGTCGTCCGAGGCCGTTTGCTCTCCCCCTGATCCTCACTGAAGGTGAAAAAATAAAGCACAGTTTGAACAATGTGATGCATGACATGGAGCCTGTGGGCTGATCCTGTCCGTTTCCTGCAACTTGGGCATATCAAAAAGCCCGTTTGAATTCTAAACCTTGGTGGAACAACCGCTACCTTCCATGGGAGCTCTCCGTGGTTCTGAAAAGCCAGACTCAAAAGCCTGTCTCCTACACAGTCCTTCTTGTTGCTCAATGGCTATTGTTCAAGGCCAGGCCTTGATTAAACCCTTTCCGGGGCTTGATTAAACCCCTGTGTGAACTCAGCCAGTTCTGAATAGGATAATGTTCATATTTTACAAAAGCTAGTGGGGTGTAGCAGTTGGAATGACAGGCTAGGATCTAAGAGACCCAGAGATGAATCCCCAGCCTGCCATGAAAGCTTACTGGGCGACCTTGGTGATCTAACCAATCACACGGGGATGTTGTGAGGGTAAAACGGGCAAGGAGGCAAATGTCAGCTGCTTTGGGTCCCCCATTGGAGAGAAAGATGGTGCATAAATGAAGAGAAGAATTGAAAGGCCGGCATAAATAGATGCAGCACCATTTTCCAAGCCAGCCTACGGGGGCAGAGATCACAGAGGCATATTATAGAAATTGGATTATGAATTTCTAATGCGTAGGCACTGCATTCAATTATACAACCGCAAAAATTGGAAGTTACCAGAAGGCCATCTACTCTAGGATAAAGGTAGTCTCCTATGGAAGGGTCGGATTGACCCATCGGGTAACATATCATGACACTTTCTAGGCAGACTTTGTTTATGGGGTGGTTTGCCATTGCCTTCCCCAGCCGCCAACTCTTTACCACCCAGCAAGCTGGGTACTCATTTTGCCAACCTCGGAAGGATGGAAGGCTAAGTCAACCTTGAGCCGACTACCTGAAACCGACTTCTGGTGGGATCAAACTCAGGTTGTGAGCAGAGCTTTGACTGCAGTACCGCAGTTTACCACTCTGCACTAGGGGGGCGCTCCTCCATCTATTCGAACCCATTAGCAAAAAGGGACTCTCCCTCATCTAGGCATGAAAACCAGGCCATAGGGGGGTTGTAGGCAGATAGCACAAGGAAGCCAGGTGTGTTAAATCAAGCCACATCTCAAATGAGTCTGCCAAAGAGCATGTTCCTGGGGAAAGTGAGAAAATTCTGATCTGTGGGGGAGAAGAGCTTTCTCTCGACCCAAAATATGGCAGACACAAACCAAAACCAGCGTGGTGTCAAGGTTAAGAGCAGCGGACTCTGATCCAAAAAACTGGGTTTGTTTCTCCGCTCCGCCTCATGAGTGGGAGATTCTAATCTGGAGAACTGAGTTTGATTCCCCACTCCTCCGCATGAAGCCTGCAGGGTGATCTTGGGCTAGTCACAGTTCTCTCTGAACCCTCTCAGCCCCCTTCCGCACATGCAGAATAATGCACTTCCAATCCACTTTCACAATTGTTTGCAAGTGGATCTCGCTATTCTGCACAGCTGCAAAGCGCATTGAAAGTGGATTGAAAGTGCATTATTCTGCATGTGCGGAAGGGGCCTCAGTTCCACCTACCTCACAAGGTGCCTACTGTGAGGGAAGGGAAGGTGATTGTAAGTTACTTTGAGACTTCTTAAAGGTAGAGAAAAAGCAGGGTATAAAAACCATCCCTTCTTCAAAGTCAACCCACTGAAGCGAATGTTGTATGTACAGGAGATCACCTCAACCAAGCAAGCTTTCGTGTGTTCATAGAACTGTGATTAAAAATGATTGAAATTAGCTGGGAAGTCCCCGGTTGAAATTTCATTCCACCCAGGAACTCACTGAGGCTGCTATTCTCACGGTTTTAGGCACTCATTCCCAGTCTGAAATCTGGGGATAATACTGGCCCACCTTACAGGGCTGTCTGAAACCTGGCCCACCTTACAGGGCTGTCACAGGGATTGTTGAAACACTATGTGCGAACACCAAGGAAAGGCAGAATGCAATAGCTTCCTAAAATTATTATGGTGGTTATAAACGACTCCAACTCCTATGCAAAGTACCCTACCCCATTGACTCTTTCTCTATAGGATCCATAGCTGTTTGTGCTCCTTTCTCACTCAGAGCTCATACTGGGGATGGAGGAGGAAGGATAAGGTTTCATGATGAAGTCCACAAGTTCTGTTCCCTGGCTCATAAGGTTTCATGATGAAGTCCACAAGTTCTGTTCCTTTGGAGAAAAGTAAGGAGAGAGCGACATCTAGACCGGACTACTGTTATGTGTTCTATCCGGTGCTGCCATCGAAGGGAGTTTGCAAGGCTCGCCTGGTCCGAAATGCAACTCCTGGATTGTTGATGGGGGCCAGTTGTCAGGAACATGGTGGGAGGGGGGGTGACTCAGTGGCAGAGCATCTGCTTTGCATGCAAAGAGTCCCAGATTCAGTCTCCAGCATTTTCAGTTTAAAGGACCAGGTTGCAGGTGATGGGAAAGACCTTCACCTGGGATTCTAAACAGCGGCTGCCGGTCTGAGTAGACATTGATAGATGAGAGATCTGGCTCAGTATAAGGGAGCTTCATGAGTTCTCGGGCCTTCTTTTATTTAAACCGGTTGCCGGTTAGTCGCTGGGTCTGATTCAAGGTGCAGATATGTACATATGCAGTGGCGTATCTGCCTAGGGACAAGGGGTACCCCTTGAGAGGAGGGGTGCAAAATCGGCCCCCCACGTGACCAGGAAGTCCTGCTCTCATTGTTTTCACGTGCCTTGACCCCACCCTGGACTGCCCCCTCCCTTCCTTCCCCCCCTGCCTTCCCCTTCCCTGCAGGCTGCTGGCTGGGCTCCCAGCCAGCAGCCTGCAGTCTCTTCTGACCTCCCCTCCAGGCAGGCCAGAAGAGACTGCAGTCCAGGCCTTGGAGACCTTCTTTTATAAGCACTGAGGCCGGGGGTGGGGCTTGGGGAGCAGGAAGTCCCACCCCTTCCTGCTCCCCAAGCCCCACCCCCTGGCCTCAGTGCTTATAAAAGAAGGTCTCCGAGGTCGGGACTGCAGTCTGTTCTGGCCTGCCTGGAGGGAAGGTCAGAAGAGACTGCAGGCTGCCATCTGGGAGCCCAGCTGGAAAGGGGAGTGGGGGGGAGGTCGGCACCCTAGACCTTGCCCATGTCCATGGTGACTTGGGCGGGGTCGAGGGCAGTGGGGGTGGAGTCTGGGGGCATCAGGGTGTGGAGCTAGGGTGGGGGGGCAAAGCCTGGGGGGCATCCTGGAAACATTTGTCTCTGGGCGCCATTTACCACTGGTACGCTTCTGTACATATGCAAGTATCCCCAAATCACAATTAACTTGTGGCGACCGAAGCAAGGGACTTTCAAGGCGAGTGAGAAGCAGAGGTGGTTTGCCATGGCCTTCCTCTGCAGAGCCTTCCTTGGTGGTCTCTCATCCAAGCACCAGCCCCGCTTAGCTCCCAAGAGCTGATGAGATCAGGCAGTGCCTCGTTGCTTTCCCTCCCCAAAGCGCTGGTGTCCAACTTTGAAGCCTGAAAGAGAAGTCATGTGACACAGTAGTTAGAGTGTCAAACTTCCGTCCAGGAGACCAGAGTTTGATTCCTCACTCTGCCATGGAAGCTTACTCAGTGACCTTGGGCCAGTCACTCTCAGCCAAGCCTACCTCACAGGGTTGTAAAGAGGATAAGATGATGGCAGAAGAATTTTATATGCCATTCTGAGTCCCTTGGAAAAAGGTAGGGGGGGTGGGGAGGATAAAAGGTGCGGACAGGAAAAAAGTCAATTCATTTGAACTATCGCCGTTGGGAGAGCCTTTAACAGACCTCATCAAGGGCCAAAAAAGACAAATTAGTTGGATCTAGATCAAAGAGAGCCTGGACTCTCCCTAGACCTAACAGAGGCTATCATACTTTGGTCACATTATGAGAAGATGTGAGTCACTGGAAAGGACAATAATGCTAGGAAAAGTTGAAGGGAAAGAGGAAGACCCAACATGAGTTGGATTTACTCTATAAAGGAAGCCACAGCCGTCAGTATCCAAGACCTGAGAAAGGCTGTTAAGAATAGGATATTTTGGAGGCCATTCATTCATAGGGTTTCCAAACGACAGGAGAGTCTTGATGCCACTTCACACACACATACACACACTCAGACCAAAATGGCCTGTGGCCAGAGTGTGTTAAGGGTTACCTTCTCCGCAATAAATCTACACAGCCACACAGGTCTTCTTTAAAGGTGTCTCACCACATGCCAACATCGTCGGATGTACGGTGGGCGGCCACCAGACAGAGACGTTCCCAATAGAATTGAGCACCATAACCGTAGATCACTTTCCTGAGGGAAATTCTCACGATGTCCTTCAACTGTGAACTTTTCAATGAGTTTGTGGGAAACAATTCTTTTTAAGAGAGCCTTTGTATAGGAGGGATTGGTGGCTGCGATTGAAATAGTTATCCCAGTCCATGGTTTTATGGGATGGATAATTTTACTCTGCCGACACGGAGACTGATTTTTACAGCTGCCTCTTTCTGCTGGCAACGGCCGCCGCGTCTTCTCTTCCAGTGGTTGGCTGGATCTTTATATCCTTTTACGGGCTTTAGTAATTATTGGAAAAAGATTCCTTTATCCATGCATTATACTGTTATCTCGCTTTTCAGTGTTTGGGGGGGGAGGGGGGGAATTAACTGCCAAAGCTGCTATTTGAATGAAAAATTGAATAAACATGTCAATTGAGGAGCCGGGCAAAAAGTTGGGGGG
>NW_025950096.1:0-10345 GCF_021028975.2 Sphaerodactylus townsendi | reverse complement strand
GTCTCTGAGATTTTTTGTAGATAAATACACCCAAGAGCCCACACGCAGAGGAAAATCCGAGCGGTGTTTATCCGCTTGCAGTTTTTGGGAGTCCTTCGCTTGTTGTAAGGCGGTCTGGACCGTTTTCCATCCCTCGGCTAGGGATGAAATCCATTGTTGAAACTCTGGAGGGTCCAAAGCTGTCGTGGGTAGTTGTGGCAAGGGCGGGAAGGAGCGACCAGACACAATTTCAAAGGGGGTTTTCTTTGTACTGCTATGGACCGCATTGTTATAGGCATACTCCGCAAACGGAATAAGCTCGCACCAATTGTCTTGGTGGTAGTTGGTGTAACAACGTAAATACTGCTCTAGGGTTCTGTTCGTTCTCTCCGTCTCTCCATCACTTTGAACGTGGTAGGGGGCGGCGACGGCCGGGGCGGCCCCCAACAACCCCAAAAACGCCTTCCAGAACTTTGAGATGAATTGGGGGCCGCGGTCGGAGACCACCTTAACGGGGGCGGAATGGAGACGGTAAACATGTTGAATGAACAGCCGTGCCAACTTAGGAGCGGAGGGGATGGAAGCACATGGAATAAAATGGGCTTGTTTAGAAAATAAGTCTACCACCACCCACAAAACCGTGTTGCCATGACTTTCGGGCAAATCTGTAATAAAATCCATGGAGATGACCTCCCAGGGGCGGGAGGCCACCGGGAGCGGTTTCAATAGCCCATGGGGCTTTCCCGGGATGGTTTTGGCTTCTGCACAAACCGAGCAGCCCTTAATGTATGCCTCAATGTCCTTGCGCATTGCGCGCCACCAGAACTGCCGGCGGGCCAAATGCAGAGTTTTCAGAAAGCCAAAATGTCCAGCCGAGCGGGCATCGTGGCAAGCTTCAAGAACCTGCTTGCGGAGGGGGGGAGGCACGTACCAACATTCCCCCCTCCGCCAAACTCCATTCTCCAAACGCAATTGGGAGTCACTTTCTTCCGCTGGAGGCTCGTGTAGCCCCGCCTCTTCGAGTTCCCGTAGGAAAGGAGAGACGAGACTAGGAATGGAGGGTGGAGGAGGAGTGGACGTTTGAGATCGGGTGACAGCCAACCCCAACTGGGAGGGAGAAAGAACAGTGCGTGGAATGTCACCATTAAGGCAGCTCCACCCCCCTCCTCAGACGTAGGCGGTAGAGCGCGTCAATGAGTTTGTTAGTTTTCCCGGGGAAAAAATGGACTGTAAAAGAGAAACGAGAAAAGAAATCAGCCCAACGAAGTTGTTTTGCGGACATCTTGAGGGGAATTGGACAAAGCCTGCCAGGTTTTTATGATCAGACCAAACCACAGAAGGGTGTTTGGCCCCCTCCAGCCAGTGGCGCCAAGTGGAGAGTGCTACATTGATGGCCGCAGATGCTTTGTCTCCTACAGTCCAGGTGAGTTCGGCACCAGAGGATTTTTTAGACAATAGGCACACGGGGCCAGCCTACCATCGTTAGTTTTTTGCAACAGGGGGGCCCCAAGTGCTTTGTCCGAGGGATCCCATTGAACCACAAGCGGAAGATCTGGGTCCAGAGGGTGCTTTGGGATAGGTTCGGTGAGTAGCCTTGCAGACTTTAAGAGTTGAAAGGCTGTTTGGCACTCCTCAGACCAGGAAAGGGGAGCCCGGAGCTTGGCGGACAGTGGATCTTTATTCTTAGTCGCGTAAGAGGTCTGTGAGAGGGAGAGTCCAGTTCAGCGAATTGGGGTATAAAGTCCGCGGTAAAAATTAGCAAAACCAAAGAAAGATTGGAGCTCTTTGCGGTTGGTGGGGAATTAGGCCATTGGAGGTTCGCGTCAATTTCCAGCAGGATCCATTTTCAAGCCCCTGGGGCTGAGGATCCGGTAACCGGAAAATGGTCAATGGAGTTCTGGGTGAAAACAGCATTTGGAGAGTTTGGCAAAGAGAGAATTGTCGAGCAAAGCGTTTTAATACCTCTGGGACCAATGTTTCATGCTCTTCTATGGTTTGTGAGTAAATTAAAACGTCATCTAGAGGTATACCACAACTCCCTTGTACAATAAATCATGGAGAACTTAGTTGATAAGGAGACCACTTAAAAGCCAGGGGGCCACACTTAACCCGAATGGCATTATCAGAGTATTCAAACTGTCCAAACTTTGTGTTAAAGCGCGGTCAAAGTGTTCCTTAGCCTTCAGCAATTCCTGACTCTGTAGTAAGCTTCTCTCAGGTCCAATTTAGTAAAAATCAGGATACTTTGCGGAGTGCATCTAAAAGGTCCTTGATCCAAAGACAAAGGATATTTATTGGACAGAGGAGACCGCGTGGAGACCTCGATAATCTGTGCAAAACCCGTGAAGACCCATCTTTCTTTTTTACAAACAAAGCGGGAACTTGGCGTGTGTGTGTTTTGGTAGCTTCGCCCGATATGAACCAGCGCGAGCAAGGTTCTTGTCCAAGAAGGCACGAAGTTCCTTCCTCCCTCATTGGGACTCATGCGGTAGATTCCACCTTTGGGTGGTTAAGCCCCTAGTTGTATAACAATTTTGCAGTCAGTGTCTCTGTGGGGTGGCAACTGATCGCATTCTTGCTCCTGAAAAACTCTGGCTAGATCACTTGTCTACATGGGTGGGATACCAATAGAGATCGGAAGGCGATAAACTGAAGAAGCCAGGGAGGAGGGTGTGTCAGGAGAAGTTGGGTTTTCCCCCCAATTCATGTGTTCACACAGGGAGGGTCAATTAATTCTAAGATCCGTTCTTTCCAAATGAACTTTGGTTCATGTAACAATAACCAAGGCATGCACCCAAAACTATGGAGTGTTTGGCCACTGGCGCAAAAATAAAACTAATTTTCTCCCAATGGTATAGCGGAGGAGAACCGGTTTGTGTTTTGAACTGGAGCGGTCCCTTCGTTCCCGAGGGGGCTGCAGTCCATTTGGAGTGAATGGCGACAGGCTTAGCCAGGGGAATTTGGTCCAGACCACAAGCTCCTCTGCCACCTGGGGCCGCATTAAGCAGTGCTGGGAGCAGCCAGAGTCCACAAGAGCCGAGGCTATAATCTGAAAGGTGTGTTTAAGCGGGGTTGGCCAGAAGCGCTTGGACAGTAATGGGAATGCTGCCTTCACTCACACCCAGCGTCAGGAGTCGGACCCCATGTCCATGGGGGCAAGAAGAAAGACAAACAGCTACTTCCCTCCCACTCTGGAGTCGCCTTAGGTGACCGCTTTAGGCGAGCCCGTCCGGGAGGCGGCCCTGATCCCTGCGATGGTGGCTTGGCAGATGGAGTCTTGTGAACTGGAGGCGGTTGGTTTTTGTTTCTTGGGACGGTTGGCGGCCTAGATGACCTGGCCCTCCGCAGTAAAGACCTGAAATCCCAGTCCCGGCCCGGCGTTCAGAGGTGGTTTTAGGGAGGCTGGGCTTGGCAGGTGGACACAGTGGTGGGTTTTGGGCGTGAAGTGACCTCCGACGCGAGCATTATTCCAAGCGAGGCGCCACCTGGGACCCCAACTGGATCCAATCTGCAATGATACGAGGAACCAGAATTAAAAACACCCGTTTCACGCAGCTTACCGTCCACAGCATCCGAGAAGTATTAGCATTTCATGCGTTCAGACCACTCAGGAGGAAATTCGAGGCAGCCGCGCCACGAAATTCACGGGCAAATTCTGCAAACGGGCGGTTGCCTTGCTGGATAGTTTTGATGGTGTGGATAGCTTCATTCTCGGCGCCTGGATCACAGGCCCAGCTCTTAGGAAGCTTGGAGGAATCACGGGCACCGTCTGCGAGAGTCTTCATCTTACAAATCCAAAAGAGTCACGAACCAATTGACTGCTGCCCCATCCAGGACTGAGCCGATGTCCCGTATTTTCAGCTCAGACCGGTATAAATCATCACTTAGTCTTCCAGGTGGGCATTGAGTTGCAAAATGAAGTAGGGAAGTTTGGAAGCGGTCCCATCAAAAGCAGGCTGGTATCGGGGGGGGCGATGGTAGCCCCGTTCAAACGGCTCTTGAAACCTGCTGGGGCGGTGGTTCTTGTGAGTTGAAGCAGGTTGGGCAGAGCAGCTGTTGTATGTTGGGGGCCGGAGTCCGGTAGCTGGCGGTGCCGCTGGCGTTTGGGTGGCAGGACGGAGGTGCGTGGCCCCCCCCTGGCGCCAGCGTGATCGGTAACAACGCCAGACTCCAACTTGGGGCTTCCTGGTCTGCTGCCTCCTTAGCTCCCTCTCCAGCGCAGCCAGCTCCCTCTCCTTAGGATCAATGCATCCCTGGTGCGCATGCAGAGCAGCTTTCACTCGTTCCAATTTAGTAGTTAAGGTCCCGTTGGGGCTTCGGTAAAGCTCACTTTGCGTGCGCAGGGCAGGCACGCTTTCAGCGTTACCCGTTATGAAATCCAGTCTAGAGTGTTTCAGGACTTTATCATGGACTGACAGATTCTGGGCATGTTAGCCGTTAGAGCGCATCTTTGTACGGTCCAACTCAGAGCTGAACTTCTTTGCGTTGCCGTTCCCGGTCCCTCTGCAGGTTTTCAGCTCTTGCTGCAAGCTGTACCCGTTCACTCCTCCCATAGCTGGCGTTCACGGGTCCCATGCTTCTTAGGGCATCATGCAGTCGCCCCACTTCCTCATCCCAGGTCTCCTTCGATGGGAGAGGGAACAGAACTCCGGCTGAGAGTGCAAGGCTTTCTTCGGACGCTCTTCGTGCGTCTGGAAGCCCAGACATCCCGGAGACACCCAGCCACCAGAGGCTCCCCGGGGCACCACCTCAGGTCGCGGTCGCTGGCCCGGGATCAGGGGGGTCCGATTGGAAGGCAATCACGGATACCCCTCCCAATCCCAGGTTTAGTCCCAGGTATCCTTGGGGCCGGGCCTGTTGCTGTACCGCGATTGGTTCTTTAGAAGCATCACCAAATCACGAGTCAGGAGGAATCGTTCAATAGATTCCTGGGTTGCCGCATGAAAGGTGGTCAAACCCGTCTCCTCGCATGACAGGTTGCATCTGAGGTTTGTAATCCCACACGAAAGCGGGTAGAGATCCGATCTGGTATTTCGATCCGCAGACAGCGGCCCCAAGCGGCTCATGGGGGTCCCCTTGAGTGCGTCGTCACGTCCCTCGTTCCAGCGAATTAAAGGAAGACTCGTGCTGATCTGAGGGCCGGAAAGAGCCACTGGCGAAGACCCGTTCTCCTACCGGTTCCTCCAGATCCAGAAGGGAAAGATTAGAACCCTCTTTGGGGAGCTACCGCACCTTCCGCGGTAACATTCAACCTCTCCGCCATGGGAAGACAGCAGAGGGTCCACTGCACACAGGAATATAGATGAATTAAGATTCCTGCCACAATGTAAGGAATTCCATAGAAGCAGAAATAAAAGGCTTTTTGGGTGTAAAAGTCCGTTTATTAAGACATCTTAGAAAGCTCACATACACGTAGTGGCAGGAATGGCACTTCCCGCCAGAAGCACAGGTTATAACACCATTCACCCCATCCCCCCTTCCTGCTTCCCATGGGAACGGAGTCTTCATCTCCCGCGCAAAGATAAAGTCTCCGCCGATGAATCTGGCCCATCGCCCGGGCTGTGGAATGCACTCAAGGTTACTTCACCATCAACACCATTGAATCCTTTACAAACGGCAAAGCTTGAACCGAAAAGCTGTTAATATTTAGCATCATCAAGTAGGGATTTTTGAATGTAAAAATAATGCAGTTAGTACCTTTTATCATTTTTCTTGCTCAACCTCAAGGGGAACCCCCCCCCCCGGATTTTCTTTAACAAAAGGAGATGGGGGAAACCGCGTCAATTTATGTCTCCTCCGCTCCTGTTTTGTCTTACTGAGGTGCCATTTCTGTCAACTTGGTACCCGATGCCAAGTGACAACTGCAGCGTGACATCGTATTAGGGGCCAAAATGAAGTGTCTGTCAATGAAGTAATTTCTTTTAAAAAGGTTGTCTTCGAGACGCTTGGCCTGTCCTCCGTTGCGTATCCGGCAGAATCCGATTGGTCTGGCGTTGATTGTGCAAAATTTGTCATGCAACTTCATGAGGGCCTCTTCGGCTTCTTTCGGTATGACGGAGGCTGCCTTTTATGAGCGTTCTTTGCCTTTAAAGAGGAGTTTTGATATGCAAAGTATTTTGGAGCACACTCATCCCCAAAGGGCCCTGCATTGCTTAATGCTACTAAGGGAGAATATGTGCCCTTTTATGAGTCACTTTCTGTCTCTGTTTCATCCTCACACGATACGCTCAGCATGTGTACTAAGATAGCCAGAAGCTTTCAGTGTCAAAGTATTCTAACTTGGACTTTCCCATGAAGTATCCTTTGTTTTGGAAAGGGAGGGATATATTCTACCCCAGTGATGGCGATCCTTTTTGAGACCGAGTGCCCAAATTGCAACCCAAAACTAAGGTGACCAGATTTTCACCTTTTTAAGGCAGGACGCGCAGGCACGCGGCCGCAGGAGCGCACTGCCTTTTGGGGCGCTCCCCGGTTTCCCGCCCTGTGAAAGGCCGGGAAACAGGGGAGCGCCCCAGAGGGCAGTGTGGCAGCCTTCCAAAAATTGGGACATTCAGAAAACCCCGCGGGACGCGGGACAAATTGGTTAAAAGCGAGACTGTCCCGTCAAAAGCGGGACGTCTGGTCACACTACCCAAAACCCACTTATTTATCACAAAGTGCCAACACGACAATTTAACCTGAATACTGAGGTTTTAGTTTAGAAAAAATGGTTGGCTCCGAGGCGCATGTTACTCGAGAGTAAGCTTGGTGAAGCAACTGTGCAACACTTCGAATGGGTGAATCACGACCCTAGGAGGGTTTACTCAGAAGCAAGTCTGATTGCCAGCAACTGAGCTTACTCCCAGGTAAAGGATTGTGCCCAGACTAGCCTAGATGTGTGTGTGGGGGGTGATTTTCCACCCCTCCCCCACGATGAACTCTGTGCACGTGTGCCCACAGAAAGGGCTCTGAGTGCCACCTCTGCCACCCATGCCATAGGTTCGCCATCACGGTTCTACCCTATATATCTGTGCTGCCTTGTTCACCGTTGGAGATCCAAATCAGCTTACAGTGTTATCTTCTTCATTTTTATCATCACAGCAACCCTTTGAGGTAGGTTTTTTTGACAGTATATGACCGGGCAAACGTCAGCCAGCAATTTTCGGATGCAGAGTGGAAATTTGAACCTGGATCTCCTTTGTCCTTGCCTATCGTTCTAACCACCCCCCTACAGAGCTGTCATCTGGTGATTTGGATTTGTTGCCCTGCTCCTCCACATGAAGCCTGTTGGGTGACAGTCACAGTGCTCTCAGAACTCTCTCAGCCCCACCTACCTCACAAAGTGTCTGCTGTGAGGAAGGGAAGGGAAAGGAGTTTGTAGGCCCCCTTGAGTCTCCTTACAGAAGAGAAAGGCAAGGTATAAATCCAAACTCTTCTACTTCTATTATTGCCTGGGCAGTTATTTTGTCATTCTGTAATAACCTTTGTCATTTTGTAATAGAAGAAGAAGAAGAAGAAGAAGAAGAAGAAGAAGAAGAAGAAGAAGAAGAAGAAGAAGAAGAGTAATAGTAGTAGTAGTAGTAGTAGTAGTAGTAGTAGTAGTAGTAGTAGTAGTAGTAGTAGTAGTAGTAGTAGTTTAGATTTATATCCCCCTTTCTCTCCTGTAGGGGACTCAAAGGGGCTTACAATCTTCTTGCCCTCCCCCCCTCACAACAAACACCCTGTGAGGTAGGTGGGGCCGAAAAGCTGTGACTAGCCCAAGGTCACCCAGCTGGCGTGTGTGGGAGTGCACAGGCTAATCTGAATTCCCCAGATAAGCCTCCACAGCTCAGGCGGCAGAGCTGGGAATCAAACCCGGTTCCTCCAGATTAGATACACGAGCTCTTAACCAACTACGCCACTTCTGTTGTAAAAAAAATAGCACTTTTACTCAATACATTTTACCTACTTACCTACCTATGTACTACCCGCTAACTTATCTCTAAATTAATTGCCAGCCCTACTTTCTTTTCACAGATGGAGAACCACAGTTGAAACTCACATACAGCAACAAAATAACAATTCTTGTTCATTGCAATCCCAGATGCTGACCGATCTCCTACAATTGAAGCAGGCACAGTCTTCTACATAACTTATGCATCTCTTCTTTTCACAATGACAATTAAAAAATAAAATCACAGGATGCCAAGCTCCGTCCCTCCCATGCAGACTTCTCCGCAAGCCGCCACCATCTTCCTCGCCTAATGGTAGCCGTTCCCTTGCGACTAAAACAGGTGGCTTCCGCTGCTGATTGCTACAGTCGCTTCTGCCCATATTGTTCGATGCGATGCCACCAATCTAAACCCCTTAATGACAAACTAAGAGCTTTGGAAAACAAACAAACAAATCATCAATTCTTCCTCGTCTGAGCGGGGTCTATTAGCAAGTTCCAAAGCCAATTAAGTATAATTGGCATCTCTTTGCATGAGAATATTTTTTGGCGTTTCCATCCGCTCCCGGAGACGGCTGCCGGTGTCACGTCTCCGCGCGCTTTCGGCTCGGAGCCGTGTCGCAGGGCGATCGCTCTTGTTCGGCTGTCCTCCTTATGGCCGTCAAAAAAACCCACAGAATTATATTTATGTGCCCTCCGAGGTGGCGCTGAATGGAAAGGGGAAGCTATAAATGATCTCCCAGGTCGGCACAGCTGAGCTGGCTCCCCACAGCTGCCGTTAACACGGTATCCTGTCATATCAGTTTGTGACATTATCAGCAAGCCAGGAATGGCAGGCCGGCCATGAGTTCTGGGTATTACCGCCTGCCCTCAATTATCATAGGTTCTGACCCCGATCCCTCCGGAGCTGGTTACAAAATGTCTAGCAGTTTCAGCTCGGAAGCCACCGGCCGCTCGCATTTGACAGGCAGAGTATCCAAGGCAGCTTTGTGTTCCTTGGCCCATTAATTCCAACTGAAGAGCTACACCCCAACCTGCCGGTGGTCCTTATTTGTCGGCGTAGCAGCCATTAACGTTATGAGAGTAATAATTAAAGAAGTTAGTCTCAGAAGGGAGTTGTGTTGGTCTGAAATTGTACAGGTGGACTTTTAGTGGAGATTTTTTTTAAATTTACACATCTAAATAACACATTCATAGAAAGATAAAGAAAAAAAATCCCAATCTCGTCTCCCTGCTCCCCTAATAATAATACTAAATGAAAAGGTAAAAACACATACACAAACACGGGCACATATATATGTATGGACTTCCAGCTACTTCACTAAGGATGCAAGAACAAGAAGAAGAAGAGTTTGGATTTATATCCCCCCTTTCTCTCCTGCAGGAGACTCAAAGGGAGCCCCGACAATCTCCTTGCGCTTCCCCCCTCACAACAGGCTTGCCTGTGAGGTGGGTTGGGGCTGAGAGAGCTCCGAGAAGCTGTGACCCAGCCCAAGGTCCGCCCAGCTGGCATGTATTAGATTACTTGAACTAATCTGAATTCCCCAGAGAGCCGCCGCCTCCACAGCTCCAGGCGGCTTGGAGCTGGGAATCAACCCCGGTTCCTCCAGATTAGATACATGAGCTCTTACCCTCCTATGCCACTGCTGCTCCTATTATCCAAGCATAATTATCCAAGCATAATTCCAACTCCATGCTTATTAATATTTACTTTTCCCACTTTCAGTCCTTCTTTTAAAGTCTTCTTAATCCAATACGCTTTTTTCATTTAAATCTTGAATCCCCTTCTTCCTTCCCTTCCTTCCTTCCTTCCTTCTTCCCTTCCTTCCCTTCCTTCCCTTCCTTCCTTCCCTTCCTTCTTCTTCCCTTCCTTCTTCCTTCCTTCCTTCCGCTTCTTCAACCCTTCCCTTCCTCCCGGCCCCATAACTGTTTGTAAGATTGTTTCTACATCTAGGGAACTTCCTTGAAATCTATTGCTATAGTTAAACCAAGTTTTTGTAACGTCTTTCATAATAACTAAGCTTACATGACTAAATCCACCTCAAGATAATGATGGGATCACACCTCCAACGCCTGACGCAAACGGCTCACATTTTTGCCAGTATCTCCACTAAACCTCAGATATGTGCATTAGACATTTGTGAGTTCTTAAAGGGAACTTACCTCAAAGGCTTTTGTTTGATCACATAGACCCCCCCCCTTCTGCTGATTTCCCCCTTCACACCAGAAAGGACATCTTTCTGAAAGAAGAGCACAACTGGTTAGGCCTGTTTTTCTTTTCCAATGTTGGTGTAAATTGGCATTTTTCCCTCCTCAAGCATAAAATCAGAAGGAAAACCAAGAATGAGACAATCAGCCTCAATAGAAATCAGAAGTCGTCTTTCTTCTTCTTCTTCTTCTTCTTCTTCTTCTTCTTCTTCTTCTTCTTCTTCTTCTTCTTCTTCTTCTTCTTCTTCT
>NW_025950095.1:0-10345 GCF_021028975.2 Sphaerodactylus townsendi | reverse complement strand
GAGATCATACATTTTATTTATTACATTTACTTACTTCAAGGAACACGGCCTGCATAACATACCTCATTAACCATTTCAAGAGTTACATTCAGGCCCTCAAAATGGGGAATAGACATCCCTGTTAAGACATGTGGTTGCTGGCCAGCCATTAAACCCTTTTTCCTGTCCTCATCTGTGCTTTTCAGTATTATGACTGGACAGCTCAAAATACTAAAGAAGAAATTACATTACATTTCTGATGAAGACTCCTCTAATTAGTTGAATCCCATGTACTGCATAGGTTTTTTTTAAATAGTCATCTTTCTCCCCTGGAATCTCACCTTTCTTCTCCTCAGCCTGCCCACAGCTTCCTTCACCTGATCATTCCTGAGGCAATAAATCATGGGGTT
This sequence comes from Sphaerodactylus townsendi, assembly GCF_021028975.2. Lineage (NCBI taxonomy): Eukaryota > Metazoa > Chordata > Lepidosauria > Squamata > Sphaerodactylidae > Sphaerodactylus > Sphaerodactylus townsendi. Next base: position 9,956 of record NW_025950095.1, on the reverse strand, counting down.
CAAAAATGGCGTAATGGAAGTGTAGAAGAGTGTCACAGCCTTCGTGACCTCAGACTGATTTTCGCCATCTGGGATTATGTACATTGCTGAAACGGAGCCAAAGAAAAGTGTCACCACCACTAGGTGGAATGAGATGGTTGAGAAGGCCCTTCTTCTACTGCCTTGGAAAGAAGGCTTCATCAAAGTAACAATGACAAAGCCATAAGACAGCACAACAAAGAAGATGTTGCCTAGAAGGACAATATTCAATGAAATCTGACAGAGAAGGGGAGCAATTCCTAATGGTAGACAGGCCAGGCTCAGAATGGGCCCAGCATCACACAAAAAATGGTCAATGATGTTGGGTCCGCAGAAGGACAGTTGGGACATCATAGTCACTGGGACAGCAAAGGCCATGAAGCCAACGACCCAACAAGCAGCCACCAGGACACAGCAAGAATTTGTCGACATGATTTGTGGGTAGCGCAATGGGTGGCAGATGGCCAAGTATCGATCCAAGGCCATGGCCGAGAGGAAGCAGTCTTCAGTGGTGCCAAAGGAGAACAAGAGGTAGAATTGAAGGAAGCAGTCCCTGAAAGAGATGATCCCTTGCGGGGATGACAGATCGAAGATCACACGAGGCACAATGGTGCTCACGTAACACATCTCCAACCAGGAAAAGTGGCTCAGCAAGATGTACATGGGAAGACGGCCCAGGTGGGCATCTAGGTGCACCAGTGTGATGATGGTGAAGTTCTCCGCCAACGTGAGTACATAAAGAATGGCAAAAAAGATGAGGAGGAAGAACCGTTCCTGTTGCCCGACTCGGAAGCCTATCAAAATGAATTCCTGAACTGAGGTCTCATTGGCCAACTCCATCTGGAATCAGATGACACAGTTATCATTGCAGAGTAAAAGCAAATATTGTCTGTTCCAATATGTTTAACAGGACCCTTCAGCCAGTTATCCTACCATATTATATTTTAAGTTCCCATGCAGCCACATTTCTGATCAGTTATACAAAACAAAATGGTTTCGTGAAGACTTTGAAACTACCCTCCACAGGGTCAGAATTCAAAATGACCTGGACAGATCAGAGAGCTCGGCCAAAACTAACAGAGTTAATTTCAACAGAGATATATGTAAGATATTACACTTAGGCATAAAAATGAAAGGCACAGCTATAGGATGGATGACACCTAGCTGGATAAGAGTACATTCAAAAGGGATCTGGGAGTCTTAGTAGATCACAAACTCAACATGAGTCAGCAGTGTCATGGGGCAGCCAAAAAAGCCAGTATGATTCTGGGCTGCATCAATAGGAGTATTGTGTCCAAACTGGGGGATGTACCGTGTTTCCCCGAAAATAAGACAGTGTCTTATATTAATTTTTGCTCCCGAAGATGTGCTATGTCTTATTTTCAGGGGATGTCTTATTTTTCTGTGTTCTGTTCGTCAGGCATGCTTCCAAACAAACATTTGCTACGTCTTACTTTCAGGGGATGCCTTATATTTCGCACTTCAGCAAAACCTCTTATTTTCAGAGGATGTCTTATATTCAGGGAAACAGGGTAACATCATCACTCTATTCTGCATTAGACAGACCTCACCAGGAATATTGGGCTCAGTTCTGGGCACTGCAATTCAAGAAGGCTATTGACAAGCTGGAACAGGTCCAGAGAAGGGCAACCAACATGATCAAAGGTCTGGATTCTGTGCCCTACGAGGAGAGACTTAGGGAACTGGGTATGTTTAGTCTGGAGAAGAAAAGGTTGGGGGATGACATGATAGCCATGTTTCAATATTTAAAGGGACGTCATGATGAAGAGGGAGAAAGCTTGCTCTCTGCTACTCCAGAGACTAGGACAAGGAGCAATTTATTCAGAGTTCAGGAAGAGAGATTCCACCTAAAGATTAGGAAGAACTTCCTGACAGTAAGGGCTGTTCCACAGGGCAACAGGCTGCCTCGATTGTGGTGGAGTCTCCTTCTTTGGAGGTCTTTAAGCAGAGGCTGGGTGGCCATCTGTCAGGACAGGGACCTTCTAAAACTGCAAAGTGACATAATCAGTGATGCTGCTTAATCACAAAATTTAGATTGTAGCCATGACAAAAGAACTTTAGATATATCCAGGGTTGCGCCATCTCCTATCCAGTGTTATGTGTTTCCTGTATCTATCCGGTGTTATCTGAGAATATGTACTGCACTGGAGATAGGTCCTCCTTTCTGACTAATCCTTGCCTATATAGCCACTGCAGTAACTACAGTAAACCCCACGCCTGTTTCACTTGAATCAAATAATCAGGGGTGTAATGAGGCAGCCCTGGGCAAACTGTAGCCCTGGGCAAAACCTGGGTTGGATCCCCCCCCCCCCCATGGGCGGCCACTCCACCACGACCAAATTTCTTTTTGCACCAGGACATTGGTGCCTGCAGGGGGTGCATTTTAGACATATCAGCACCAAAATTTCAGCATATCATCAGGAGACTGTCCTTATGCTACTCCCAAGTTTGGTGAGGTTTGGTTCAGGGAGTCCAAAGTTATGGACTCCCAAAGGGGGTGCCCCATCCCCCATTGTTTCCAATTGGAGCTAATAGGAGATGGGGGATACAGTTTTGAGGGTCCATAACTTTGGCCCCCCTGAACCAAACTGCACCAAACTTGGGGGGTGCCATCATCTCCAGATGATACCCTGAAATTTTGGTGCCGATACATCAAAAAATGCACCCCCTGCAGGAACATCCTAGAAATTAGCCCAAGAATCTTTGTTCTGCATTGAGTTTTCTGCATTGCTGTCAATGGGGGTTGCAGGCAGGGGGGGGGACATTTCTGAAGGCACAGTCTCAAAACTTTCAGGATCTCATCAGGAGACTGCCCTAATGATACCCCCCAGGTTTGGTGCAGTTTGGTTCAGGGGGGCCAAAGTTATGGACCCTCAAAACTGTAGCCCCCATCTCCTATTAGCTCCCATTGGAAACAATGGGGGATAGGGCACCCCCTTTGGGAGTCCATAACTTTGGACTCCTTGAACCAAACCTCACCAAACCTGGGGGGTAGCATAAGGACAGTCTCCTGATGATACGCTGAAATTTTGGTGCTGCTAGCCTAAAAACTGCGCCCCCTGCAGGCCAAAAATGGAAAACCACTAAAATACCCAAAAACGAACCCAGCATTTTGATGCCGCCCACAAGGTGATGCCCTGGGCAGCTGCCCACCTTGCCCAATGGGCATTACGCCAGTGCAAATAATGCTGCTCATGGAAAGAAGAAAGTAATGAAATAATTCATACCAATCTGGTTAGATGGCACCAGAGGAAACCCAGACTTCTAGGAGTCAAATCTCAGATTTCCTTGCTTTTGGGAGGAACCCACATTTTCATACCCCAGTAGCGCAAGATCACTTCTCCAAAGTATGATTTAGACAGAGTTTTCAAATCAGGAGGAAATTCATGATTTCCCTGCATCGTAGGGCTTAAATGTTATTTTGATTGCAGAGAAGAGACTGCATGGTAAATTGACTGCAGCAGGTGGATTGTTGGTTGTGTATGACAGCTGCACCCTTTATTAAGAGCTTTGCTGAGACTTTCATCTGGGGAATTTGCTTGGGGATTTCTCTGAGGGAGGCGGCTCAGTTTGCAAATTGCATAAAATCTCCTGGGGGACTAAGTGCCTCAGATGGGAGAACAACCAAGTCGCAAGATCTTTCATGTCTCTTGCTGCCCATCCATCTTTGTTTTGGGTTTTGTTTGCCACAAGACACAGCTCGGCTGATTATCTTGTCATGTGTGCTTTTCAAGGCCAGAGATATCCAGAGGTGGTTGGCCATTGCCTGAATCTAGGTCAGTGGTGGTGAACCTATGGCACGGGTGCCAAAGGTGGCACTCAGAACCCTCTCTGTGGGCACACACAAACAGAGTGCCTCCCCCCCCCCACACACACACATCTAGGCTGGCCTGGGCCATCGGGCTCGATTATTAGCATTAAACCTAAGACCTAGTTTTGGGGAAGCAGTGTAGGTAACCCTGTTAAGCGCTGTTAAACCCCACTGATTTTCATGTGAAGAACTAAAGCGCGATCCTTTACCTGGAAGTAAGCTCAGTTGCTGGCAATGGGACTTGCTTCTGAGTAAACCCTCCTAGGGTCATGATTCACCAGTTGCATGGTTGCTTCAAAGCAAAGCCACCGACTACCACCAAGCTTACTCCTGAGTAACGCACGCTTCGGAGCCAACCATTTTTTCTAAACTAAAACCTCAGTATTCAGGTTAAATTGCCGTGTTGGCACTTTGCGATAAATAAGTGGGTTTTGCGTTGCAATTTGGGCACTTGGTCTCAAAAAGGTTCGCCATCACTGATCTAGGTCATGACCTTGGACTTCTTTAGTGGCCTTCCATCTAAAGATCCAAGGTTGACCCTGCTTAGCTTCTGAAATCTGATGATATCAGGCTAACCTGAGCCATCCAGGTATAACCTCCTGGTCACCTCCAAGTCACCTCCTGGTCTCCTCAGTGAAAGAGAAAAAGAGTGTGCCTCTGTTGTACACACAAGCATCAGCCAACTGCCTGTGCCCTGAGGGGAATTTTTCCCTCCAAAATCTTTGACAGAATTTTCCCTCCAAAATCTGTGACAGGATTTCCCCCTCCAAAATCTCTGACAGAACATCTCTGACTGAGTAACTTGGCTTGCATTTGCCCAGCCCCCTCAAGGGTAGGGGATAGGAATTGTAGGATGTATTACTGTGTATAGTATGTACTGTCTGTTGTTGAAAGTACAATCCTACTATGTTATTCCCCCATTACACTTCTGCAAATCTAAACCCTTTTGTGTTGTTCATTGGATGCCCTATCTTGATCACTGTACTGAGTTGCAATGTATAATACACCTTCAGTCTCAATGGGAAAGGGGGACTGTAAACAATGTACATGAGCGAATGGATGAATGAATGAAACAATGGATCTGAATTTGACTATGTGCTTTAGGTTAAAAACTAAGCTGCTGAATATTTTATTCTGGGAGAAAAAAATGAGATACGAATTTTCTGACGAAAGAAATAACTATTTAATAATATTGTATGGAAAACATAATGTATTTGTTCCATGTCCCTGATAAAATAGCTGTGAGTTCAGTTTGTTTAGGTCTTCTTCAGGGTTCGATTCCCCACTCTTCCACACAGACTGTTGGGTGACCTTGGGCCAGTCACAGTTCTCTCAGAACTCTCACACCTACCATAAAAGGCGTCAGTTGTTGAGAAAGGAAGGGAAGGAATTTGTAAGCCACGTTGAAGCTCCTTATGGTTGAGAAGGGCGGAGTATAAAAACCAACCCTCCTTCTTCTAATAATATTTCCAATTTATACCTGATTATTTTTATTGTATTACAACACAGAACACAGAAATATTAAATAATCAAAGCCATAATCAGAGGTCACACATTTTATTTATTACATTTACTTACTTCAAGGAATACTGCCTGCATATCAACCTCATTAACCGTTTCAAGTCTTGTATTCAGGCCATCAAAATGGGGAACAGACATCCCGGTCATGACATGTGGTTTCTGGTCAACCATTAAACTCCCCCCTTTTCCTGACCCCATCTGTGCTTTTCAGTATTAGGACTGGACAGCTCAAAATACTAAAGAAGAAATTACATTAAGTTTCTGATGAAGACTCCTCTAATTAGTTGAATCCCATGTACTGCATAGGGTTTTTTTTTATATAGTCATCTTTCTCCCCTGGAATCTCACCTTTCTTCTCCTCAGTCTGCCCACAGCTTCCTTGACCTGATCATTCCTGAGGCAATAAATCATGGGGTTCAAAAATGGCGTAATGGAAGTGTAGAAGAGTGTCACAGCCTTCGTGACCTCAGACTGATTTTCTCCGTCTGGGATTATGTACATTGCTGCAACGGAGCCATAGAAAAGTGTCACCACCACTAGGTGGAATGAGATGGTCGAGAAGGCCTTTCTTCTACTGCCTTCGAAAGAAGGCTTCATCAACGTGAGAATGACAACACCATAAGACAGCACAACAAAGAAGATGTTGCCAAAAAGCAAAATATTCACTAAAATCTGACAGAGAAGGGGAGCAATTCCTAATGGTGAACAGACCAGGCTCAGAATGGGCCCGGCATCACACAAAAAATGGTCAATGATGTTGGGACCACAGAAGGACAGTTGAGACATCATAGTCACGGGGACAGCAAAGGCCATGAAGCCAATGACCCAACAAGCAGCCACCAGGACACCGCAAAAGTTTGTCGACATGATTTGTGGGTAGCGCAATGGGTGGCAGATGGCCAAGTATCGATCCAAGGCCATGGCCGAGAGGAAGCAGTCTTCAGTGGTGCCAAAGGAGAATAAGAGGTAGAATTGAAGGAAGCAGTCCCTGAAAGAGATGATCCCTTGCGGGGAAGACAGATCGAAGACCATACGAGGCACAATGGTGCTCACGTAACACAACTCCAACCAGGAAAAGTGGCTCAGCAAGATGTACATGGGAAGCCGGGCCAGGTGGGCATCTAGGTGCACCAGTGTGATGATGGTGAAGTTCTCCGCCAACGTGAGTACATAAAGAATGGCAAAAAAGATGAGGAGGAAGAACCGTTCCTGTTGCCCGACTCGGAAGCCTATCAAAATGAATTCCTGAACTGAGGTCTCATTGGCCAGCTCCATCTGGAATCAGATGACACAGTTAACATTGCAGAGTAAAAGCAAATATTGTCTGTTCCAATATGTTTAACAGGACCCTTCAGCCAGTTCTTCCACTGTATTATGTTTTCCCATGTAGCAACAATTCTGATCAGTTATACAAAACACATTGGTTTCATTAAGACTTTGAAACAACCCTCCACAGAGTCAGCATTCAAAATGACCTGGACAGATCAGAGAGCTCGGCCAAAACTAACAGAGTTAATTTCAACAAAGATATATGTAAGATACAACACTTAGGCATAAAAATGAAAGGCACAGATATTGGACGGATGACCCCTAGCTTGACAACAGTACATGCAAAAGGGATCTGGGAGTCTCAGTTGACCACAAACTCAACATGAGTCAGCAGTGTCATGGGGCAACCAAAAAAGCCAGTATGATTCTGGGCTGCATCAATAGGAGTATAGTGTCCAGATTGAGGGATGTAATAGTACCACTCTATTCTGCATTGGTCAGACCTTCCCTGTCCAGTGTTATCTGTTTCCTCTCCCCTACTGATGGATCTCTTGACAGGCTGAGTAATCCTCCACACGAAGAATGCCTTTGATATTGATCTAAGATCAGCATCACGATTGGTAGGTCAGTGCTAATTTGCAGAAGGAAGAACTGGAGTAAAATTGATCCCTTTTAAAAGTCTTTATAAAAAAGCAATATAGGTTAGGGAAAGGCTGGGCTGAGTTTTGCTTCTACTATACCAACAGCTCACTTACATGCTTTACATTTAAAAAGCAATCATTTCCATTCATGGTCTAGCCTCTGAAGACCAGGGGGCATTCATTGAAAATGCTGGGGGGAAGAATTAGGACTAATAAAAGGAAACACTTCTTCACGCAACGTGTGATTGGTGTTTGGAATATGCTGCCACAGGAGGTGGTGATGGCCACTAACCTGGATAGCTTTAAAAAGGGCTTGGACAGATTTATGGAGGAGAAGTCGATCTATGGCTACCAATCTTGATCCTCCTTGATCTCAGATTGCAAATGCCTTAGCAGACCAAGTGCTCGGGAGCAGCAGCAGCAGAAGGCCATTGCTTTCACACGCTGCATGTGAGCTCCCAAAGGCATCTGGTGGGCCATTGCGAGTAGCAGAGTGCTGGACTAGATGGACTCCGGTCTGATCCAGCAGGCTATTTCTTATGTTCTTATGTTCTTATGACCCTTGGCATAATTTAGCTGGGTGAAATAAACCTGCTTTCAAGAATCTGGAATAGGTGCCTTCCCGAATCAACTGTTTCCACTCCCAAATTCTAATTAGTCCAGAATTATTTGTAAAAATTGCGGCATCATGTAGAGAATATGTACTACACTGGAGATTGGTCTTCCTTTCTGACTAATCCTTGCCTATATGGTCGCTGCGGTAACTACAATAAACCCCACAAGCGTTTCAGTTGAGTCAAATAATGCTGTTCACAGAAAGAATGAAATAATTCATACCAATCTGGTTAGATGGCACCAGAGGAAACCCAGACTTCTAGGAGTCAAATCTCAGAGTTCCTTGCTTTTGGGAGGAATCCAGGTTTTCATACTGCAGTAGCGCAAGATCACTTCTCCCAAGCATGATTTAGAGACAATGATCAAAGCGGGAGGAAATTCATGATTTCCCTGCATCATAGGGCTTAAATGTTATTTCAATAGCAGAGAAGTGACTGCGTGGTAAATTGACTGCAGCAGTCAGGTTGTTGGTTGTGCATGATGGCTGCACCCTTTATTAAGAGCTTTGCTGAGACTTTCATCTGGGGAATTTGCTTGGGGATTTCTCTGAGGGAGGCGGTTCAGTTTTCAATCCGCATTAAATCTCCTTGAGGACTAAGTGCCTCAGATGGGAAAACAACAAGTCGCAAGATCCTTCATGTCTCTTGTGGCCCATCCATCTTTGTTTTGGATTTTGTTTGCCACAAGCCACAGCTCGGCTGATTATCTTGTCATGTGGGCTTTTCAAGGCCAGAGATGTCCAGAGGTGGTTGGCCATTGCCTGCATCTAGGTCATGACTTTGGACTTCCTTGGTGGCCTCCCATCTAAAGATCCAAGGTTGACCCTGCTTATCTTCTGAAATCTGATGATATCAGGCTAACCTGAGCCATCCAGGTATAACAAGTCACCTCCTGGTCTCCTCAGTGAAAGAGAGAAAGAGTGTGCCTCTCTCACACACAAGCATCTGCCAACTGCCTTTGTCCTGAGGCAAATGTTTCCCTCCAAAATCTCTGACAGAATTTTCCCTCCAAAATCTCTGACAGAATTTTCCCGCCAAAATCTCTGCCAAAATCTCTGACTGAGCAACTTTGCTTGAAATTTGCCCAGCCACCTTATGGGTAGGGGATAGGAATTGTAGAATATATTACTGTGTATAGCAGTGATGGCGAACCTTTTCGAGACCAAGTGCCCAAATTGCAACCTAAAACTCACTTATTTATCGCAAAGTGCCAACGCGGCAATTTAACCTGAATACTGAGGTTTTCGTTTAGAAAAAAACGGTTGGATCCGAGGCACACGTTACTTGGGAGTAAGCTTGGTGAAGCAACCGTGCAACGCTTCGAATGGGTGAATCACAACCCTAGGAGGGTTTACTCAGAAGCAAGCCCCATTGCCAGCAACCGAGCTTACTCCCAGGTAAAGGATCATGCTCACTTTCAGCTCTGCTTTCAGATTTCTGCAACCTAAACTATTTTGTATTGTTTATTGGATGTCCTATCTTTTTCACCGTACTGAGTTGCAATGTATAAAACACCTTCAGTTTCAATGAGAAAGGTACACTGTATAAACTATGCATGTGAATGATTGAATGAAGGAAACAATGCCATTGTATCTGAAATTTACTATGTGACTATAGGTTGCTTTGAATACTTTATTCTGGGAGAAAAAATTGAGATACAAATTTGCTGAAGAAATTTCATGATTTCTGAACCATTTAATAATATTGTATGGTAAACATAATGTATTTGTTCCATGTCCCTTCGATACCATAGCTGAGAGTTCAGTTTGTTTAGGACTTCTTTGGGGTTCGATTCCCCACTCCTTCATATGAAGCCTGCTGGGCGACCTTGGGCCAGTCACAGTTCTCTCAGAACTCCCTCAGGTGCACCCACCCCACAAGGACTCTGTTGAGGGGAGGGGAAGGCAAGGCAATTGCAAGCCTCTTTGAGATTCCTTAAAGGTAAAGAAAAGCAGGGCGTAAAAGCCAACTTTTCTTGTCCTCCCTCCCCCTATTATGCTGTCCTATTTCCCCACACTAATGACACCTTTCTCCTTCTCAACCTGCCCAGAGCTTCCTTCA
>NW_025950094.1:0-10346 GCF_021028975.2 Sphaerodactylus townsendi | reverse complement strand
AGGAGGAGGGGGTTGAAATGTCGGGCAGAGCCCAAAGGAAGGGGGGGGGGATCTGCAGTGAAGAGCCCCCCCCCCAAGTTCAAGAGCCCCAGAATGAAGCCCTGCAAGAGACGTCAACATGAAAGGGACCCTCTAGCTACTTTGGACTTCCCTTGCAGTGCTAGCTTTCTGTGTGCAAGGAAACCTTCATGGTTGCCATGCTAAGGGCGGGATCTCCCATCTCCCCCCCCCCCCAGCCCGAGCGTCCAGTTTGAGCTCTTAATTTGTACCTATGTAATTTGATAGTAAATCCAGAGTGATCCAGTGGAAAAACAGGGAGGATCCCTGAGCCTCCTTGGCTGGGCGCTCCGCTCTTGCCTCGTGGTGGGGCCACAAAGCCGTGGGTGCCGATGGTGGCCCTGCAGCCTTCAGCTGTGAACGTCGCCTGGGACGTGGGGGTGAATTTGTGCCCCATCTCAGCACCAGGAGGCAGAGGGTGCGGATCGGACTTTGGCCCAGTCCTCTTTTGGCCCAACTTACGCTGAGGGGCAGCACCGGGGTCGCCTTCCTGGTCCACTTCCTCTCTGGGTGGGGGTGGGGTGGGGGGGTGGAGTTGGGCATTCTGGGTAAGCAGAAGAGTCTGAGAACTGAAAGGAGACGATATCCTCCCCCAACCACTCCAGCAGTGGGTGCCAGTGGGCACCCCCCCATCCAATCCCCCTCCCCAATACAGAAGAAGAAGAGTTTGGATTTATATCCCCCCTTTCTCTCCTGTAGGAGACTCAAAGGGGCTGACAATCTCCTTGCCCTTCCCCCCTCACAACAAACACCCTGTGAGGTGGGTGGGGCTGAGAGAGCTCCGAAGAACTGTGACTAGACCAAGGTCACCCAGCTGGCGTTTGTGGGAGTGCACAGGCTAATCTGAATTCCCCAAATAAGCCTCCACAACTCAAGTGGCAGAGCTGGGAATCAAACCCAGTTCCTCCAGATCAGAGTGCACCTGCTCTTAGCCACTACGCCACTGCTGCTCCTAGGACATTATGAGCTTTTCGGGCCCATGTCTCTTGGTCTCCAAATCAGCTCTGCTGACAAGAGAGTTTAGGATCTGCTCCTAAATTGAATATATATTGTATATAAATTGAATATAAATAAATAAATAAAAACACTCCCCCCCCCCCCCCCAGTATGCACAGCAAGGAAGCCTTGTGGCAAAGGGGGGCAGAGGCCCTCGCTGTCCTTGAATCTGGGGTGCTGTGTGGTTTCTGGGCTGCATGGCTGTGTCCTGGTAGCATTTTCTCCTGACGTTTCGCCTGTAGAACACGGCCACAGAGCCCGGAAACCACACAGCACCCCAGTGATTCTGGCCGCGAAAGCCTTCGGCCATACACTGTCCTTGATTTATTGATCTATATTTATTAACTTGATTTGCTTTCTGCTATAAATATACTCTTTATTAATCTGATTATGAGAAGAGAGAACAGACGACACCCGGAGGCAGGGAAAGAGCGGCAAATCGAGTTATCTTTACTGGACTGGCTGGACAGACGTCAGAAAACAGGCCCAAACTGGTACATGTTAATGATTGTTTTGCATCCTTCATGACTGTTCTTTATATCCTGAGTCTTATTTTCTTTAAAAAGAAGTCTGCAATGTTGCTCTTTTCATCAATTTAAGAGTCGTGAGGCGGGATCACACACAGGCACGAACTCCCTCATTTAATTAAGCGTTTATGGGAACCCTCTTTGAATTAGCTAGAAACTACGCTTTGCGGGAGAGACCTTAGAACTTGGGGGGGGGGGGGGCTGGGACACCATTTCCCTTCCTCCCCCGAACTCCACATGGGGATTGGCCCCCTTCTCATCTTCCTGTATAATCGATGGTTCAAGGGGTGCCCGTTCTTAGACCCCCAACCTGAAAACAGTCGTTTTGATATCCACAAAAGCCTCTGTGGGCAGAGGAAGGCAGCCAACCCCAGTTGCTGAGCCTGCCCCTCTGCGGGGGGGGGGGGAAGTGACCCCAAGGAAGTCCGCTAAGAGGGTGGCTGAGTGACAGGCGGGGCCCAGATTTCCCCTGGAACGGCAGCTGATTCCCAGACTCCGGAGCTCCGTTCCTCTGGAGAAAAAGGCGATTTCAGAGGTGGGATGTCATGATCTGTTCCACGGGGTCTAGGAGAAACGGGAGTCCCCTCGAGGCGCCGTCCCAAAAACCCCGGGAGTTTCCGTGGTGGGTGTAAAACGCCCCCAACCCCTTTCCTCCACTGATTCCGATGGGCCGGCTGCTGATCCGGATGTTCGGACAGGGACTCCTCCGGTCACGGAGGCAGGGGAGAGTGCGAATCCTGCCACGGACGGATGGCCAGTCAGTCAGTCAGTGAAGACGGTTGGCGGTTGCTGGCTGTTTCTCTGGCTGAGGGGAGCCTCTGTCAGGTTGAGAAAAGATCAGGACATTCAGGGTTAGTGTAAGGAATTCCATAGAAGCAGAAATAAAAGGCTTTTTGGTGTAAAAGACCGTTTATTCAGACATCCTAGAAAGCTCACGTACACGACGTGGCAGGAATGAAGTCTCCCGCCAGAACCACAGGTTATAACACTGCCCATCCCATCCCCCTTCCCGGTTTCTCATGGGAACAGTGTTCTCATCTACTTCGTTGAGATAAGGTCTCTTCCAGAGTCTCCGCCGCAGATGCTGGCCCATCGCCCGGGGTATGGAATGCAGTCAAGGCCAGGCGGCTGTTCGGAACATCAACACCATTGAACACCTTACACTCTGCTTCCCTTAAGAAAAACTTCTCCCCCCCAGGTTTGTGCGGAAAGCTGCGATGAAAAGCAGCAATAAGGGCAGGGGCGTCGATATTTTCTGAATAGACCCATTGATTATACCCAGAGGAATATCCCACCCAAGAGACTAAATATTGCAAGCGTTTGCGATTAAAGCGAGAGTCCAGGATGGCGTCAATTTCATAATGCTTGTGGCCATCAATTATAGTTGGCGGGGGTATCTCCGGAGGGTCGTGCCAGGCATCGGAAACGGGAGCCTCCTTGAGTAAACTGGAATGGAAGACAGGATGGATATTACTTAAAGAGTTTGGCAAGTCTAACCGGGCGGTAACATCATTAATCACTTTAGAAATCCTGAAAGGTCCTACGAATTTTTTCCCCAGTTTTGAAAATTTATGTACGTCTCTGAGATTCTTGGTAGACAAATACACCCAAGCGCCCACACGTAAAGGGAAATCAGAGCGGTGTTTATCCGCTTGAAATTTTTGGGAGTCTTTAGCTTGTTGTAAGGCGGTCTGGACTGCTTCCCACCCCTCGGCCAGAGATGAAATCCACTGTTGGAACTCTGGAGGACTCAGCGTTTCTGCAGGTAGTTGTGGCAACGGAGGGAAGGATCGGCCAGACACAATTTCAAAAGGGGTTTTTTTTGTACTGCTATGAACCGCATTATTGTAGGCGTATTCTGCAAACGGAATTAATTCGCACCAGTTGTCTTGGTGGTAGTTGGTGTAACAACGTAAATACTGCTCCAGGGTTCTGTTTGTCCTCTCCGACTCTCCGTCACTTTGAACGTGGTAGGGGGCGGCAATTGCCGGGGCGGCCCCCAACAAGCCCAGAAAGGCCTTCCAAAACTTGGAAATGAATTGGGGCCCGCGGTCGGACACCACCTTGACGGGGGAGGAGTGTAAACGATATATATGCTGAATGAACATACGTGCCAGTTTAGGAGCGGAGGGGATGGAAGTGCATGGGATGAAGTGGGCTTGTTTGGAAAATAAATCCACCACTACCCACAAGACCGTGTTGCCCTGGCTCTCTGGCAAATCCGTAATAAAGTCCATGGAGATGACCTCCCAGGGTCGGGAGGCCACCGGGAGAGGCTTTAATAATCCATGGGGCTTTCCCGGGATGGTTTTGGCTTCCGCACAAACCGAGCATCCTTTAATATAAGTCTCAATGTCCTTGCGCATGGCGCGCCACCAGAATTGACGGCGGGCCAAATGCAGAGTCTTAAGGAAGCCAAAATGTCCAGCCGACCGGGCGTCGTGACATGCCTCGAGGACTTGCTTACGGATGGGGGGAGGCACGTACCAACAATCCCCCCGCCTCCAAACACCATCCACCAAGCGTAATTGGGAGTCGCCTTCCTCCGCTGGCGGCTCCCGCAGCCCCGCCTCCTCGAGTTTCCGTAGGAAAGGAGAGACCAGGCTGGGAATGGGCGGCGACGGAGGAGCGGATGTCTGAGATCGGGTAACAGCCAGCCCTAATTGGGAGGGGGAGAGAACAGTGCGCGGGATGTCCCGTAAGGCAGTTCCACCCCGGACAGTCTCCGGGCAGGCGCGAGAGCGCATCAGCCAGTTTATTGGTCTTTCCAGGGAAAAAATGAACGGTGAAAGAGAAACGGGAAAAGAAGTCGGCCCAACGGAGTTGTTTTGCAGACATCTTGAGGGGGGTGGAGAGAGCGGCTAAGTTCTTGTGATCCGACCAAACTTGAAAGGGATGCTTAGCCCCCTCTAGCCAGTGGCGCCAAGTGGAGAGCGCTACTTTGATGGCTGCAGTCTCTTTATCCCCAACAGTCCAGTTGAGCTCAGCACCGGAAAATTTCTTTGATAAATAAGCACACGGAACAAGCCTATCATCTTTATTTCTCTGCAACAGGGCTGCGCCAAGCGCTTTGTCCGAGGCGTCTACGTGAACCACGAAAGGAGGGTCAGGATCAGGGTGTTTTAGGATAGGTTCGGTTGTAAAAGCTGATTTCAAATATTGAAAAGCTGCTTGACATTCTTTAGACCAGCAAAGGGGGGCCCCGGGCTTGGCAGCCTGTGGGTCTTTACCTTTAGTGCGTAAAAGATCTGTGAGAGGGAGAGTCAGTTCAGCGAATTGGGGTATAAAGTCACGGTAAAAATTAGCAAACCCCAGGAAAGACTGGAGTTCTTTCCGTGTGGTGGGGGCAGGCCATTGAAGGACTGCTTCAACCTTAGCAGGATCCATTTTTAAACCCTCGGAAGAGACCCGGTAGCCCAAATAGTCTATGGAGGATTGGTGAAAAGAACATTTGGAAAGCTTTGCAAAGAGGGAGTTGTCGAGCAAGCGTTTTAATACTTCTCGAACTATGGTTTCATGCTCCTCCATGGTTTGTGAATAGATTAAAACATCATCTAAGTACACTACCACTCCTTTGTATAGCAAGTCATGTAGAACTTCGTTGATGAGGGCCATAAAAGCTCCGGGGGCCCCACTTAACCCGAATGGCATTATTAAGTATTCATACTGTCCAAATTTTGTATTGAATGCAGTCAAATGTTCATAGCCTTCCGCAATCCTGACTCTGTAATATGCTTCTCTCAAATCCAGCTTAGTAAAAATTCGTCCCTTGCCTAATGCATCTAAAAGGTCTTTGATCAGAGGCAATGGATATTTGTTGGACAGGGAAACCGCATTAAGTCCTCGGTAATCCGTACAGAGCCTTAAGGACCCGTCCTTTTTTTTTACAAATAATACAGGAGCAGCATGCGTGTGTTTGGTAGCTCTACGTATGAATCCGCGAGCCAGGTTCTTGTCTAAGAAGGCACGAAGTTCCTTCTCCTCATTGGGACTCATGCGGTAGATTCTACCCTTGGGCAGTTGAGCCCCTGGCTGTAATACAATTTTGCAGTCCGTGTCTCTATGGGGTGGTAATTGATCGCATTCTTGCTCCTGGAATACTCTGGCTAAGTCCTGGTAAGCCGGTGGGATGTCTGAGGATTCAGGAGCAATTGGAGCGTGTATAGCTGACGAAGCTAGGGGGTGTATGTCATTAGGAGGTGATTTATTAGGAGGTGTAAGGAATTCCATAGAAGCAGAAATAAAAGGCTTTTTGGTGTAAAAGACCGTTTATTCAGACATCCTAGAAAGCTCACGTACACGACGTGGCAGGAATGAAGTCTCCCGCCAGAACCACAGGTTATAACACTGCCCATCCCATCCCCCTTCCCGGTTTCTCATGGGAACAGTGTTCTCATCTACTTCGTTGAGATAAGGTCTCTTCCAGAGTCTCCGCCGCAGATGCTGGCCCATCGCCCGGGGTATGGAATGCAGTCAAGGCCAGGCAGCTGTTCGGAACATCAACACCATTGAACACCTTACAGTTAGTGAGGAAGATGCGGTGCCGGTAGTCAGAGGCGTTCCTCCCATTGGGCAAAGGGGGCAGTTGCCCAGGGCGCCCCCTTGTGGGGGGCGCCAAAAATGCAGGTTCGTTTGTGGGATTTTTTTGTATTTTCAGCGTTTTCCCATTTTTGACCTGCAGAGGGCTCTCTGCCAGTCAGTCAGGGTTAGTGGGTGAGATGCGGTGCCGGTAGTTTCTCTTGTCTTTTTGTGACCACTTGTATTGTTTCTGCCTGGGGGGTGGGGGGACATTTCGGGGTTTCCCCACTGAATGAAGCAAATGAAGATAAATAAATAAATAAATAAGAAATGGGCACGAGGGAAGGGAACTTCTTCCTGCACTGGAATCAGGAAAATCTGAGAAACCGGTTGCCAGGGTCCAGGTAGTCTAGCCACACCACCAGCAGCCACGGAAACGCCACCAGCACCCACGCCACCCAGAGAGGGGCGGAGCATGCTGGTGAAGCCACGCCCCCTGGTACCCGCCTGCTGCCCACCCTGTGCAGAAGGGACCAGTGGCCCGTGGGCGTGCGTTCCTGGGAGGGTCATCATGCCACACCTGCCCACCCCTCCCCAGCCCCCCTGGCGGAGACCAGATTTCCCCTCCTCCCCGTGCTGGGGTTTGAGTGAGGGGAGCAGCATCTTTTTGCCAGGCAAGAGAGTCACACACACACGCGCGCACCCCTGAGAACACAACAGGAGAAACGGGAGGGCTCACTCACAGGAGGCCTGGGTTCAGGTCCCACTCAGGATTTTGGTTGGTGCTCCCCCTCGTCTACCATCTCCCAGATGCAGGGTTGCCAATATCCAGGGAACACCTGGAAATCCCCTGGGTTTGTGGCCCCCTCCCAACTTCCATTCATCCCAGCAACCCTTGTGCCTCGATCCAAGCACAAACCACACCCCTGATGCAATCCCACTCTGTTCCAGCACAAGATCTACACTTGACCTACTACACTAACAGGAGACCCCTGTGCCTGTGGGTGAACATATCCCCTGAACCACTCGGTAGCCACCCGAAGCCCCTGGAACAGCCAGACCCAAAGAAACATCTTGAAAGAGGCCAGAGACAGTTAAATGTCCCAAAGGAACAAACAGGCACATTTCAAAAAGCTTGGTAGGTAGTGCCATGAAATATTCAAGCCACATTTTTGTTCTTATGCGCCATGTGTCCTAATTCTCTTTTGTTTTCCTTCTGACACGTTGATTTCTGCCTCCTCCCCCCCCCCCCCACAGGAAGAGGCCCGTCTTCATACCCAAGTGAGTAAAGGAATCCTTTCACAGTCAGAGGCGTCCCAGTAGAAGAAGAGGAAGAAGAAGATGGAAAAGCAGGACCCAGGAGGACCAGGACTTGGAGGGAGAGCACGGAAAGACCCCCATCCCCTCCCAGCTGGGAGTGGTGTTGCATTCTGGGAGGGAGCCGAGCCAGAGGTCTGGGATCAGGAGCCCCTGAACTCAGAAGTACTTTGCCGACACTTCCGGGAGTTCCACTACAGCGAAGCCGAAGGGCCCCGAGAGGTTTGCAGCCGGCTCCATGGACTTTGCAGTCACTGGCTGAAGCCGGAGAGAAACTCCAAGAAGCAGATCCTGGACCTGGTGATCCTGGAGCAGTTCCTGACCATCCTGCCCCACGAAATGCAGCGCTGGGTCAGAGGATGTGGGCCGGAGAGCAGCTCCCAAGCGGTGGCCCTGGCCGAGGGATTCCTCCTGAGTCAGGCCGAGGAGAAGAGGCAGGCAGAACAGGTGAGGGCATCTCTTTCCAGGTATGTCCACTTCAAGCTACAATATTCGACCTTCTCCTGAGGCTTCCCTGCCTGATATTTGTCCAAGTTGTAATAATCTGGATTAGAGAAGGTGCGTCAGCAGCCCCTTCTCCTGGGAATTTCTTATTCCTCCAGATAGTTCTCCAGTGTTGAAAGAAAACTCCACCAGGTCTACTTAAAGAAAGATGCAGAGTCTGGGAACGGGGCAGGATCCGTTCCTGGGTGTGGTGGTTGAGAGCAGTGGACTCTATACTCTGGAGAACTGGGTTTAATTCTGCCCTCCTCCACATGAGGGGTGGACTCCAGTCTGGGGAACCAGGTTTGTTTGCCTGTTCCTGCACATGAAGCCTGATGGGTGAAATGGTCCCTCCCAATTCTCTGAGCCCCACCCACCTCCCAAGGTGTCTGTTGTGGGGAGAAGAAGGGAAGGAGTTTGTCAGCCGCTTTGACACTGGTGAAGTTCGAGAAAAGCGTGGTATAAATCAAAACTCTCCTACTCCTTCTCTTGTTTGTTGCTTCTGTTTCAGAAGTTGGGTCCATCTGTGAAGATGGAAGCTACGTTGGAAAGAGCTCCGCTGGAGGAGGGGCAGCCGGGCCAGGCCCAGGAATGTGCCCCAGATGCCCTCTCACGTGGTAAAGACTCATTCCGACTGGCTGGGGTTGGGGCACCTGGTTAACCAAAATTATGGTGCTGAATGTTCAATATCTGGGATGCCCATAAAAGTGGGCAAATGTGTTTTGTGCTCCTGCTTATTGGGCCATTTGACTGGGCACTGTGGGAAACAGAGCCCTGGATGGGGGGTGCCAGACTGGGGGGGCAGGGCTCGAGGTGGGGGGGGTGCCACGTTGATGTTGCCTGTGGCCAAAGACCCAGATGTGACATCAGTGGATTAGTAGATGCTGTGGACACTCCTTGAGATGACCCTCCGTTTCTGCATGCACTTGATTCAAGACTGTGCTGGATGATTTCATTTCTGCCTCCCTGTTTTTCTTCCGCCAGCCTGGATTCAGGGGCCCCGCCAGTCTCAGTGGCATCTGTAGTCCCCCAAGGCTCTTGGGTACCTTGTGCTTCTCTCTTCCGCCTCGTCCACCACTTTCTGGAAAGGCTGAGTCTCCGTGCTGAGTGTCGAGGGGGCAAGGTCTCACAGCCCTGGGAACGGGGGTGCAGGAAGCATGATTCACACAAGGAAATGGAAGAGGAAGTGGAGGCTAATACTCTGATTATCCCTCAGAAATCTAGCCCTGCTATGTACCTGCAACAACTTATTAATTACAATTGCAGATGGGTCATGACTAGAGCAAGGTGTAACTCTTTTCCGTCAGTACATCTTCAAGGTCACTTCTCTGGTATTCCACAAAATGAGCGTTGCTGTCGATTTTGTCCTGATACAACTGATACACTTTCTCATATTCTGCTTCATTGTCCAAAATACAACAACATCAGAACTGATTTGAGAACTGTATGACCAACAGGATTTATGCTCCTTTCTGATAAAATAAAAATGGCTAAGCTTCTAAATAACTCTAATGTTGAAATCTCTGAAGCTGTTGCTATATTTTTACTCTGTGTACTGCAAGTTGAGCAATAATGATCTTTTTATTGTATTTGAAATTCTTGGCACCAGTTTTATGCCTAATAAAGGTTTTGGATTTGGATTTGGCTAATACTCTTCCTTCCCTTTCCCCTCCCTCGCAGGCAGTGAGGAAGCAGCGTCGATCTGTTCTGTTTGTGGAGGTGTGAAAACAGCTGCTGCACCCCCAGTCCAGGTAGGGGAGATGAGCAAAGGGCAGCCGGGGTCTCCTCTCCTTTCTCAAGGGCACTTTTCTTTCTCCTGCAGTTGGTGCTGTTGGAACTCCTGTTACTCCCTTAACCCTCCCGAAATGCCCCCTTCCAGCACACCCTCTCCTGCCTGGCGTGACCTCTGAAGGCTGAATCTGCCTTTTCTTTCAGGCTCTGGTTTCTTTTGAGGAGGTGGCCGTGTCTTTCACAGAGGCAGAGTGGACACTGCTGGATCCAGACCAGAGAGCTCTCTACGAGGACGTCATGCTGGAGAACTACGGGATCGTGGCCTCTCTGGGTAAGGAGCTCTTTTCACAGGGGCCAGAATGACGCATTTCTGCCTTGAATCAAGACCTTGAGCAGTAAAACGTCGCATTGAGGCCTGTTCCACTATGTCGGGTCTTGGACCTGAAGCCGATAAACAGACTCTGGTCCCTGGAACAGTCGTGTTTATTGACGGGCAGCAAGTTCTGCAAAACCTGCCTTTCTCTGTTACATTTCCCCCCTTTCGTGTTCCCCTAGAATCCCCCCTCCCATTTTCCCAGCAAATGCGCGAAAGAAAGTGTGAACAAATTTGTTTTGAGCGAGGCGCCCCAAGGCTGGTGCAGAGATGGCCACCTGCCCCCCCCCCCGTCTTCCCCGGGGCCAACTGACCGGGGCAGCCTAGATATCTACATATTTAAG
>NW_025950093.1:0-10347 GCF_021028975.2 Sphaerodactylus townsendi | reverse complement strand
AGCATGGCCAATTGGCCATGCTGGCAGGGGCTGATGGGAAATGTAGTCCATAACATCTGGAGTGCCAAAGGTTCGCCACCACGGGCCTATGATATGCAAAACAATTTCATTAACTGGGGCAAATCAAGCAAAACCAAATAGACGGTCCAGAAATAAAATTCAAATGAAGTTCACGAATTTCCATAGAGTGCATTCAAAAATAAAGCCTTCCAGTAGCTGGATGTCTTGCTGGCAGCCCCCTCTCCAAACGGCTCCTGTGCCATTCCTCTTCTGCTTTCACAAGAGGGCTGCCAGCTTCCAGGTAAGCCGGACAACCTCTTGGCATTGAAACCGAGCTCCAGACAAAACCCATTCCCCAGGACAGAATGACTGATTTGCAGGGCCGATCCAATGGCAGTATCCCCTGCCCAGACCACCTTCCCCTTCCCAAATCCTGTTTACCTGCAAATCTCCAGGGATTTCCCCACCGCTTCCAGGTGGGCGTGGATAATTCCTGAATCATTCCCGACCTTCAGACTATGGAGATCAGCTCCCACAGAGAAAAGGTTTTTTGGGGGTGGGTGGGTGGGCTTCATGGCACTGCTGCAGCATGCTGAGGTTCCCCCCTCCTCAAACTCTGCTTTCTCCAGGCTCCACCTGAGTTGGCACCCCTCCCAACCCGCTTCACTGAAGAGTAGATTCAGTTTTGCACTCTAGCTGCAGCAAAGTCAAACAGAAGTCTAGCAGCACCTTGAAAGCCAACCAGCTGTGTTGTACCCGGAGCTTGCATGAATCGGGCCTGCTTTTTTCAGATCCATAATGAAACAGTAGTAGTCTTTATTTACGGTCAATGACCAAATACAATGCAATTCTCCAATACAGCAAAAACATCTACAACAAAACAGCAAATGCAAATCTCTCTCCAGTACTCCAGCACTATCCACATACATATGGATGTAAGCATACCAAACAAAAATACCAAACGGAACAAAAATACTGGTTGTTGTGGGTTTTTAGGGGTTTGTGTGGCCGTGGTCTGGTAGATCTTGTTCCTAACATTTCGCCTGCATCTGGATTTATATCCCCCCTTTCTCTCCTGAAAGGAGACTCAAAGGGGCTTACAAACTCCTTTCCCTTCCCCCCTCACAACAAGCACCCTGGTGAGATGGGTGTGGCTGAGAGAGCGCCATAGAACTGTGACTAGCCCAAGGTCACCCAGCTGGCGTGTGTGGGAGTGCAGAAGCTAATCTAGGATGTTATAAGGGCTCATAATAATTTCTGGGAACTGAGTTCTGTAACCTGGAGTTGAGTTGTAATTCCAGGTGGTTCCATTCCCTACCTGGAGGTTGGCAACACTACTCTTGCCCTCACGATGGAGGGTCCTGCGTGCTCTGACAGTCCACAACCCAATTGGCCATGCTGGAAGGGGCTGATGGGAATTGTAGTCCATAACATCTGGAGTGCCAAAGGTTCGCCACCACGGCACTAGCCCATGCCGACTGTCTGCTTCAAGCCGGGCTTTGGGGCTCTCTGATGGTGCCCTCCCCCAGGCGCCACAAGCCCCGGCAGAAGCAACCAGCCGCCCTGCTGCGCAGGCAAGACACAGCGACTCCCAAACGACCTCCCCCCAGCAGGCCTGGCTGCCAAACCGGGGCTGTTCCACGGACCATTGGTTGCGCCAAGAAGGCTCTCGGGCATGCCAGGTTTTCACTGCCAGCATTGGTTGCATAACAGCAGTGGAGTTGCAAGCCAAGGTCGCTCTTGCCTGGGCACGGCTGGATGGTTGATTTGCACCGCGGGGGTTTCCAAGGCAGGCCTTGGCTCTTTCCCACCGTGAGAATGAAGATAACACGCCTGTGGATGGGGCCAAGAGTCTAATCCTCAGTGAGGAGCAACGTACCCCTCTCTGGCCAAGAAAGTTGAGGGGGGGGGCAGCTGTGTTCCATTGAGCTTATCAGTTCAAAGCCTTTCCCAGGACAGCTGTGAGTGGAAAAGAGCTGTCACCGCTGGAAGGTTCTGGGTGGGAGGGGGTCTTTCTTTTCCTTCTGGACGAGAGGGGTCACTCACTCTAAGTCTGGAAAGAAAACAGTCTTCGGACTGGTCAGTTGAAGTCCTGAGGCTATGGTCATTACTGCAGTGGCAGTTGCCTTTCCTTGCCCCCCTCCTCCCCCCCCCCCCGTCATGATGCTGGATGCAAAGGAACTCTGTTCATGCCACAAAGAACATCTTTGCTGAATAAGTTATGCAAGTTTGCAGAGAGCTGGTTTCCTGGTTTTCGCTAGGTCTTGGATCTTTAGCCAATAAACGGACTCTGGACTCTTGATCAGTAGCATTTGTTGAAAGGCAGCAAGATCCCTACCTTGAGGAAGCCAGTTCTGTCAAACCTGGCTTTCTGGGAACCTCCCTCCCTCCCTCCCCCCACCCCCCCGAGAGCAGCAGTGGCATAGCGGTTAAGAGCAGGTGCACTCTAATCTGGGGGACCAGGTTTGATTCCCCGCTCTGCCACTTGAGCTGTGGAGGCTTATCTGGTGAACTAGATTAGCTTGTGCACTTTGGAGCTCTCTCTCTCTCTCTCAACCCCACCCACCTCGCAGGGTGTTTGTTGTGAGGGGGGAAGGGCAAGGAGATTGTCAGCCCCTTTGAGTCTCCTTACAGGAGAGAAAAGGGGGGGGGGGTAGAAATCCAAACTCTTCTTGTTGTTGTTTCCCAGAGAAAGTGTGAAGAGAGTTGTTTAGAGGCTTAGACACCTCAAGGCCACCTGGCTAGCCGCCCCCCTCAAGCAAGGGCTACATCCTGTTTCTCTGGAAGGGTGGCTCGCCAGGGTCATTTAGGCACATTATCTACAATCCAGGTTAGAGCCATAAAGATCAGAAGAGAAAGGAAGAGAAAGAGAAAGCTCCTTTTGCATATCAATCAAGGTGCATCTCAATCAGGGTACATGAAAGTTGCAATCAAGTTACATACACCAGGCTTCATTCCTGACAGTCTGGAGATCAATTGTAATTCCAGGAGATCGCTGCCCTGCACTTGGAGGCTTCCTGGCCTCAAACCCAGGCCTGGATGTGCTTGACCAAAATGGACCAACAACAGCACGACATTGTCTTGGTTTATACAGCGATGTTCCTTCAGTGCAAATGCCAAGGTTCAGAACGGCAAAACGCCCAGCACTCTGGGAAGCTCAACCAATTTCCCCCGTGCCCCCCGCCATTTCCTTCAGCTAATCTTTACTTGATATTTCCACTTCAAGGCAGTAAAGGATTCCCCCCCCCCAAAAAAAATATTGGTAATGCTGTTCACGTCAGTGATTGCTGATGATGACTCAGCAAGCTGCCCCACATGATAAAGTGCAATGTAGAATGTCAACTCTGAAGTCGCTGCCTTGCCACACGGTGCCCTTGAACTGCAGGGCGCTGATAAATAACTCGTGGAAAGCAGTTGAGGTCGTTCTTTGACAGTTTCATCAAAATTCTTCCCCTGTTTAAAAGGGATGAGCTCAGAATGACCCAGTTTCAGAGTCTGAAGATGGAAGCAAAGCAGGAGAAAGAAAAATATTCACTCGGATAAGGAAGAGATTTGAGTGTCCCTTTTGGCACTTTGGAGTGCCAAAGGTTCGCCACCACTGTGCTAGCGTCACAAAAAAGCGAACAATGCTGTTTGTTAGTAACCCAGAACTAGCTTAGCATAGCCGAGGGGGCCTTGAGTCACTAGTTAACTGCATTAAGACTCGATCCCTCGGCAATGTGTTCCTAAGCACCTGGGCACCTTTGCAGGAAGGTCCTGAGCTCCTTTGCCGTGGAGCTGAAGGCTGACCTTCTTCCAAGGTGCTAGTCACACGTGCCTCAGGTGAGAGGCAAGGGGGGCGCTTTCTACCTGTGACCCTTCCCTATTTTCTTGGGAGAGTTCTTCACTTTCAGGGGCAGGTTCTTGGAGCGACCCAGCAGCGCCCATGATCATCCTCCAGTGTGGTGTAGTGGTTAAGACCCGGTGCCCTGTAATCTGGAGAACTAGGTTTGATTCCCCACTCTGACACTTGAGCTGTGGAGGCTTATCTGGGGAACCAGATGAGCTTGTGCACTCCAACACCTGCCAGCTGGGTGACCTTGGGCTAGCTTGACACTGTTTTTTGGAGCTCTCTCAGCCCCACCCACCTCACAGGACGTTTGTTGTGGAGACGGCGAAGGGAAAGGAGATTGTCAGCCTCTTGGAGTCTCATTTCAGGAGAGAAAGGGGGGGATGTAAAGCCAACTCTTCTTGGGGTGCTGTGGGGTTTCCAGGTTGAACGGCCGTGTTCCGGTACCGTTTTCTCCTGCCGTTTCGCCTGCGTCTTCAGAGGATCTGATGGTAGTAAAGTAAGTGGAGTATAAATGCCTGTGGAAGGTCCAGGGTGGGAGAAAGAACCATTTGCCTTGGTTAACTGGTGTAGATGCTTCTCAACAGGAGGAAATGGTAACCGAGCAAACGGCTCTTTCTCCCACCCTGGACCTTCCACAGGTATTGATGCTCCACTTGGTTTACTACCACCTGATGGTGCAGGTGAAACGTCAGGAGAAAATGGTACTGGAACATGGACAGGCAGCTCGGAGACCCCACGATCCCCCCCCCCTCCGTGATTCCGGCCTTGGAAGCCTTCGACAGTACCTGCTTCTCCTTCTGTTCTTCTTCGTCCCCTCCCCCCTCCTCCTCCTCCTCTTGCCATCTTGGCTGCGCAGGGCGCGGGGAGGGGCGGGGGAGGGCTGCTCGACCTCCTCCTGCTGCTGCTGCTGCTGCTGCTGCCAGCGGCGAGGGCAGAGGGAGCCGGCGCCAGTGGCGCAGGGGGGGGGGGCGATGGAGGCGTGCTGGGGGGCTGCGCTGCTGGCGGTGGCGGTGGCGGTGGGGGGCGCGTGCGGGGGCTGGCTGGCGCGGGGCTGGCTGTGGGGCCGGGGCCGGGGCCGGGGGGAGCCGCCGTGCGTGCGGGGCTGGGTGCCCTGGGTGGGCGCGGCGCTGCAGTTCGGGAAGGCGCCCCTGCAGTTCATCGACCAAGCCCGGCGCAAGGTGAGAGCCGGGCGGCGGGGCGAGAGGGCACGGAGCGTGGGGAGGGGGAGGGGGAGGGGGAGGGGAGGGCGCCCGATCCCCACGTTCCAAACCCGCGTCTTCTCCCCGGGCCGCCTCTGGTGCTCCTCTGCAGGCGAGCGCCGTTCCCGTGCGCCCACACGCAGCAGCGGCCGGGGGGGCATCGCTGCGCCTCCTGCCCGGGCTTTCTCCCGGGAGCGCGCGCCACAACTGGCCCAGCCGGGCAGCCGCGGGCGGGGGGGGGGGGGCTGAAGCCCTGCTGGGGGGCGGGGGGCCCTTCCCTCCCGACTGGTGCCTGCCCGGGAGAGGTGTCCCTGCCGGCACTCGGGAGCCGCGCACCGCTCTTGGCCTGCTGCCGGCACCGCGGAGGGGCGAACCTGCCTCCGCAAGCGGCTGCTGCTCCCCAGCCGCTGGTTTGGTTTGGTTCGCGAGGCAGGAGCCGCCGGGGGAGGAGGCGCGCGTCGGTGTCCAGCGCTGGCCAGTGCCCATTTCTGCCCCAAGAGATTCTGGCCGTCTGTTTTTAGTATATTTCTGGTAACTTAATATATTCGTTTTCAATGGTGAATTGTTTTATGGACAGGTTCTAATATACCAGTAGTGGCGAACCTATGGCACAGGGGCCATAGTAGTGGCGAACCTATGGCACGGGTTCTAATATACCAGTAGTGGCGAACCTATGGCACGGGGGCACTCAGAGCCCTCTCGGTGTCCACGCAAAAACAATGTCGCCCCCCGCCCCCCCTCACATCTAGGCTGGCCTGGCCCACTGGGCCCGATTATTAGCATTAAACCTAAGACCTAGTTTTGGGGAAGCAGTGTAGTAGGTAACCCTTGTTAAGTGCTGTTAAACCCCACTGATCTTCATGCAAAGTACTAAAGCACACTCCTTTACCTGTGAGTTAGCTTGGTTGCTGGCAATGGGGCTTGCTTCTGAGTAAACCTTCCTAGGGTCATGATTCACCCGTTGGAAGAGTTGCACGGTTGCTTCAAAGCAAAGCCACTGACTACCACCAAGCTTACTCCCGAGTAACGCCCGCCTCGGAGCCAACTGTTTTTTCTAAACTAAAACCTCAGTATTCAGGTTTAATTGCTGTGTTGGCACTTTGCGATAAATAAGTGGGTTTTGGGTTGCAGTTTGGGCACTCGGTATCGAAAAGGTTCGCCATCACTGTAATATACGCTGCTCAGAGCCCGGGGTGGGTGGGTGGGGGTGGTTTATTAAATCGAATGGCTGAATGATGAGTGCCTGGCCAGGCATTTCTGTCTGTGGCTGCAGCATCAAGACGCAGCTGATTTATGACAACTCCCTCCTGGGGTTTTTGTTTAAGGTGGAGGAGCTTTCATCTTACTGTTAATATTTTAGTTTACCATTAATGCAGTGAGCTAGAGTTAATCTATTGATATATCGTGAACCTGTGATGTAGAAGTATTGGTATGTTGCTCATTGATATTGTCTATGTATTGATGTTGGATATGTTGATAGATGGTTAATGTATTGTTACTATACTGCTATTAATATACTGCTTTATTGTTCATGTATTGATGGTATGCAGTTAGTATTGATGTAGTATGGCTTGATGTAGTGCTGCTGTTATTGTTATTAGCAAACGGTTAGGTTTGTAGTGTGTAAGTCGCCAGCTAATATTTGATTCTTATTTTTCAGTTTATGCATTTTACAGTATTTATCCTGTTATAATATGCATTGGTTTATCATGTTGTTAGCCATCCTGAGCCCTTCAGGGATAGGACGGGGTATAAGTTAAATTACAAATATAAGGCAGGAGATGAACCACAGGGGTTTTCTGTTGCCTGCCTTCTCTGCGTCACATACTTCAATATAATCAGGAAAATTCCATTGGAATGTTTAGTGCTGGGTTGCAGAGTGACTTGATAGTTCTGATAAACTTAGTTCTTACTTTACTCCTGGTTTTTAGACAACTTAGGGAATGAATTTCTAACCCAGTAGTAGCTGCGCCTGAGTTCTCCCACAGCACGGGAGTTTTGCTGATAGTGGTCATGAGCCACAGTTTCTAGGAACAGCTGTTTGCCTCACTGTGTGCTGATGCTTTCTTAGGAGGAGGCTGTGTTGAATAGACATTGGTAGGCTTTTGAGTAGAACTGGATTGCTGTCCAAATGCACACGGGTTTCCTCAAAAAGACTCCAGCTTAAAAAGCTGCCATGCAGGTGAGCTTGGACGTGGGCAAATTGTCTCCACATTTACATAGCAAAGGAGAAGTGTTTCTGGTTTAGTTGAAAACTGTGGGAAACCTGAATGTTGTTGAATTTTGGTGGAATTTAGGTCGTGCCCGGAGGGATTTTGGCAGCGGTGCTTCTGTCCTTGTGTTGGTTTCTTAGCAACTGGGAAAGTTGGCGCTCTGTTGTGATTGCATCACAGCTTTACACTTTGACCAAGCCATGGGAAGGGTTACTGAAGTTCACGTCAGGTTTCTAGACAGTCCTGAAAGTTTGCATTTATCCAGAGAGAAATTCATCCTCAAAGAAGTACCTTCCAAGAAACATGTTTTCAAAAATGTGATGATTCTGGACGGTTAATCTGCAGGGGCACTTTAGAGACTAACAAAAAAAAAATCCTATGGAAGCTTTTGTGAGACAAAGCTCATTCTGGCTTTTGCGGGTTTTCTGGACTGTGTGGCCAGAGTCTGGTAGCATCGCATCTGAGGGTGAAAGGTTAGGAGCAAAAACTACCAGACTATGGCCACACAGCTGCAGATGAAAGGTTAGGAGCAAAAACTACCAGACCACGGCCACAAAGCCCCACAAATTCTGGACATAAAAGCCTTCGATGATACATCAAAGCTTATTCCATCAGATATGTGAAGTCATGTCTGATGGTGACCTCAATTTCAGAAAATCAGGGATCCCGAGATTGCATTGTCAAAGGCTTTCACGGACAGAATCACCTGGGTGCTGTGTGGTTTCCAGGATGTATGGCTGTGTTCCAGCAGCATTCTCTCCTGATGTTTCGCCTGCATCTGTGGCTGGCATCTTCAGAGGATCTGAAGATGCCAGCCACAGAGGCAGGCAAAACGTCAGGAGAGAATGCTGCTAGAACACAGCCGTACATCCTGGAAACCGCACAGCACCCCAGTGATCCCGAGATTTTTTTAAAAAAATTTAAAATTAAAATTTTTTTTAATTTTGAAAAGTAAACTTTTTTTAGCAAAAACAACAAACAAAACCCCCCAAAATTATAAACGAAACAATTACAAAACAACATGCATTAAGTAAACACTTTCCCGCTGCTCCCCCTCTGGCAATGTTATGTGTGTAGATAGGGATCCTTGCTCGCAATTTGTTTTTTGAGGTTTTTTTTTAATTCAACAGGGCTGCTGAACTTGCAGCTTTTGCTTCAGGCATTATGGTCTTCTGACAGGAGTCAACTTCTTTTCTGATTTAAAAAAACCCCAGCAATGGACAGACACTATCAACACCCCACCTCCTGCATCAGAAATAACGCAGGGAACCAAATGATGTCCTCTTGACCATTGCCAGCTTTATCTGTTCTTCACTGGGTGTGAAGAAGATTCCAAGTCTTGCATACGTCTAACAAAGAGGAACACCGAATCATAGAATGATAGAGTTGGAAGAGACCTGAAGGGCCATCAAGTCCAACCCCCAGCAATGCAGGAACACACAATCAAAGCACTCCTGACAGATGGCCAGCCAGCCTCTGGTTAAAAACCTCCAAAGGAGACTCCACCACACTCCGAGGTAGTGCATTCCACTATCAACCAGCCCTGATGGTCAGGAAGTTCTTCCTGATGTTTAGGTGGAATCCCGTTTCCTTCACCTTGAACCCATTACTCCTGGTCCTAGTTTCTGCAGCAGCAGAAAACAAGCTTGCTCCCTCACCAACAAGACATCTCTTCAAATATCTAAACGTGGCTATCATGTCACCTCTTAACCTTCTGTTCACCAAACTAAACATCCCTAGCTCCCTAAGTCTCTCCTTGTAGGGTATGGAGTCCAGACCTTTTACCATTTTGGTTGCCCTCCTCTGGACCCATTCCAGCTTGTCAGTGGCGTATCACCCCGGGGACAGGGGGTAGTCTCTGTCCCCGTGTCAGGGTCTGTTCCCCCACTGGGTCTGACAGTGAGGATGATAGCCTGTCATGCCAGTCTTTTGACTCAGCAACACCTGGCCGCAGTACCTCATTGGAGGATGAGGACCCAACTGTGATCACATTGGCCTCTGATGGCCTTACAGACCTAGGGCCAGCTCAGCCAGCACCCCCAGAACAGGCCCAGGGCTCACCTCCACCATCCCCCAGCTTGCAGTCCTCCTAGTTCCCCTACCCCGCTAGAGCAGCGCTGGCAACGGCTGTGGTGGGACCTGACAGTGCGCCAACGCCGGCGATCAGCTAGACTGGCTGCTCGCAAAATGTGAGTGCTCACAGACTGGGCTCCCTGAGCAAGATGTGAGTGCTCACAGATTCGGCTCCCGGAGGCTTGGCAATCAGTCCCACATGGATAAAAAGGGCTGGTTGCTGCTTCAGCTCACCTTGCTGGCTGCCCTGCTCTGAACCTTCTGTTACACCTGACATTATGGACTTTGCTGAACTGGTTTTTGGAAACTGAGTTTGTGTGGCCTTTGCTGCACCAATGGAGCAGTGAGCTTCTTTGATTATTTTGTATTAGTAAAGCTGTGCGTGTTCCCCACACCTTGCCTCGTGCCTCCTTTTTGGCCAGCCCGTGACACCCCGGGTGCAATTAATTTGGTCACATGGGGGGCACAGAATCTGCCACCCATGTGTCCAGATGCCTTCGAGAAGACAACAAGGCAGCAGGAAGTCCGGAGGGGGGGGACGCTTCTCCTCTCACCCCCTCCCTCCTTCCCTCCTCTCAGCCTGACTTCTGCCCTCCCCAGAGCCTGGGGAGAGCAGAAGTGACTGGCAGCCTCTGGAGACGTCCTTTTATAGGCACGGGGATGGAGGGGGCGGCGCCTGGAGAATGTATGTCTCTGGACGCCATTTTCCCCCATACACCTCTGTAGCTTGTCAATATCCTTCTTGAATTGCAATGCCCAGAACTGTGCACAATATTCCAGGTGAGGTCTAACCAATGCAGAATAGGGGGGGTACAATTATGTCCCTTGAACTTGACACTATACTCCTGTTGATATGGCCCAAAATCACATATGCTTTGTTGGCCGCCGCATCACACTGCTGACTCATGTTTAGTTTGTGGTCTGCTAAGACTCCCAGATCCCTTTCACATGTCGGCTTGCCAAGCCAGGTGTCACCCATTCTAGAAGGAAATTGAACTCAAGCCACGATACTGGTGGGTTTAAATTTTTT
>NW_025950092.1:0-10351 GCF_021028975.2 Sphaerodactylus townsendi | reverse complement strand
GAGATCATACATTTTATTTATTACATTTACTTACTTCAAGGAACACGGCCTGCATAACATACCTCATTAACCATTTCAAGAGTTACATTCAGGCCCTCAAAATGGGGAATAGACATCCCTGTTAAGACATGTGGTTGCTGGCCAGCCATTAAACCCTTTTTCCTGTCCTCATCTGTGCTTTTCAGTATTATGACTGGACAGCTCAAAATACTAAAGAAGAAATTACATTACATTTCTGATGAAGACTCCTCTAATTAGTTGAATCCCATGTACTGCATAGGTTTTTTTTAAATAGTCATCTTTCTCCCCTGGAATCTCACCTTTCTTCTCCTCAGCCTGCCCACAGCTTCCTTCACCTGATCATTCCTGAGGCAATAAATCATGGGGTTCAAAAATGGCGTAATGGAAGTGTAGAAGAGTGTCACAGCCTTCGTGACCTCAGACTGATTTTCGCCATCTGGGATTATGTACATTGCTGAAACGGAGCCAAAGAAAAGTGTCACCACCACTAGGTGGAATGAGATGGTTGAGAAGGCCCTTCTTCTACTGCCTTGGAAAGAAGGCTTCATCAAAGTAACAATGACAAAGCCATAAGACAGCACAACAAAGAAGATGTTGCCTAGAAGGACAATATTCAATGAAATCTGACAGAGAAGGGGAGCAATTCCTAATGGTAGACAGGCCAGGCTCAGAATGGGCCCAGCATCACACAAAAAATGGTCAATGATGTTGGGTCCGCAGAAGGACAGTTGGGACATCATAGTCACTGGGACAGCAAAGGCCATGAAGCCAACGACCCAACAAGCAGCCACCAGGACACAGCAAGAATTTGTCGACATGATTTGTGGGTAGCGCAATGGGTGGCAGATGGCCAAGTATCGATCCAAGGCCATGGCCGAGAGGAAGCAGTCTTCAGTGGTGCCAAAGGAGAACAAGAGGTAGAATTGAAGGAAGCAGTCCCTGAAAGAGATGATCCCTTGCGGGGATGACAGATCGAAGATCACACGAGGCACAATGGTGCTCACGTAACACATCTCCAACCAGGAAAAGTGGCTCAGCAAGATGTACATGGGAAGACGGCCCAGGTGGGCATCTAGGTGCACCAGTGTGATGATGGTGAAGTTCTCCGCCAACGTGAGTACATAAAGAATGGCAAAAAAGATGAGGAGGAAGAACCGTTCCTGTTGCCCGACTCGGAAGCCTATCAAAATGAATTCCTGAACTGAGGTCTCATTGGCCAACTCCATCTGGAATCAGATGACACAGTTATCATTGCAGAGTAAAAGCAAATATTGTCTGTTCCAATATGTTTAACAGGACCCTTCAGCCAGTTATCCTACCATATTATATTTTAAGTTCCCATGCAGCCACATTTCTGATCAGTTATACAAAACAAAATGGTTTCGTTAAGACTTTGAAACTACCCTCCACAGAGTCAGCATTCAAAATGACCTGGACAGATCAGAGAGCTCGGCCAAAACTAACAGAGTTAATTTCAACAGAGATATATGTAAGATATTACACTTAGGCATAAAAATGAAAGGCACAGCTATAGGATGGATGACACCTAGCTGGATAAGAGTACATTCAAAAGGGATCTGGGAGTCTTAGTAGATCACAAACTCAACATGAGTCAGCAGTGTCATGGGGCAGCCAAAAAAGCCAGTATGATTCTGGGCTGCATCAATAGGAGTATTGTGTCCAAACTGAGGGATGTACC
The DNA here is from genome assembly GCF_021028975.2 of Sphaerodactylus townsendi. Classification (NCBI taxonomy): domain Eukaryota; kingdom Metazoa; phylum Chordata; class Lepidosauria; order Squamata; family Sphaerodactylidae; genus Sphaerodactylus; species Sphaerodactylus townsendi. Next base: position 8,631 of record NW_025950092.1, on the reverse strand, counting down.
GTGTTTCCCCGAAAATAAGACAGTGTCTTATATTAATTTTTGCTCCCGAAGATGTGCTATGTCTTATTTTCAGGGGATGTCTTATTTTTCTGTGTTCTGTTCGTCAGGCATGCTTCCAAACAAACATTTGCTACGTCTTACTTTCAGGGGATGCCTTATATTTCGCACTTCAGCAAAACCTCTTATTTTCAGAGGATGTCTTATATTCAGGGAAACAGGGTAACATCATCACTCTATTCTGCATTAGACAGACCTCACCGGGAATACTGGGCCCAGTTCTGGGCACTGCAATTCAAGAAGGCTATTGACAAGCTGGAACAGGTCCAGAGAAGGGCAACCAACATGATCAAAGGTCTGGATTCTGTGCCCTACGAGGAGAGACTTAGGGAACTGGGTATGTTTAGTCTGGAGAAGAAAAGGTTGGGGGATGACATGATAGCCATGTTTCAATATTTAAAGGGACGTCATGATGAAGAGGGAGCAAGCTTGCTCTCTGCTGCTCCAGAGACTAGGACAAGGAGCAATGGATTCAGAGTTCAGGAAGAGAGATTCCACCTAAACATTAGGAAGAACTTCCTGACAGTAAGGGCTGTTCCACAGGGCAACAGGCTGCCTCGATTGTGGTGGAGTCTCCTTCTTTGGAGGTCTTTAAGCAGAGGCTGGGTGGCCATCTGTCAGGACAGGGACCTTTTAAAACTGCAATGTAACATAATCAGTGATGCTGCTTAATCACAAAATGTAGATTGTAGCCATGGCAAAAGACCTTTAGATATATCCAGGGTTGCGCCATCTCCTATCCAGTGTTATATGTTTCCTGTATCTATCCGGTGTTATCTGAGAATATGTACTGCACTGGAGATAGGTCCTCCTTTCTGACTAATCCTTGCCTATATAGCCACTGCAGTAACTACAGTAAACCCCACGCCTGTTTCACTTGAATCAAATAATCAGGGGTGTAATGAGGCAGCCCTGGGCAAACTGTAGCCCTGGGCAAAACCTGAGTTGGATCCCCCCCCCCCCCATGGGCGGCCACTCCACCACGACCAAATTTCTTTTTGCACCAGGACATTGGTGCCTGCAGGGGGTGCATTTTAGACATATCAGCACCAAAATTTCAGCATATCATCAGGAGACTGTCCTTATGCTACTCCCCAAGTTTGGTGAGGTTTGGTTCAAGGAGTCCAAAGTTATGGACTCCCAAAGGGGGTGCCCCATCCCCCATTGTTTCCAATTGGAGCTAATAGGAGATGGGGGATACAGTTTTGAGGGTCCATAACTTTGGCCCCCCTGAACCAAACTGCACCAAACTTGGGGGGTGCCATCATCTCCAGATGATACCCTGAAATTTTGGTGCTGATACATCCAAAAATGCACCCCCTGCAGGAACATCCTAGAAATTTGCCCAAGAATCTTTGTTCTGCATTGAGTTTTCTGCATTGCTGTCAATGGGGGTTGCAGGCAGGGGGGGGAACATTTCTGAAGGCACAGTCTCAAAACTTTCAGGATCTCATCAGGAGACTGCCCTAATGATACCCCCCAGGTTTGGTGCAGTTTGGTTCAGGGGGGCCAAAGTTATGGACCCTCAAAACTGTAGCCCCCATCTCCTATTAGCTCCCATTGGAAACAATGGGGGATAGGGCACCCCCTTTGGGAGTCCATAACTTTGGACTCCTTGAACCAAACCTCACCAAACCTGGGGGGTAGCATAAGGACAGTCTCCTGATGATACGCTGAAATTTTGGTGCTGCTAGCCTAAAAACTGCGCCCCCTGCAGACCAAAAATGGAAAACCACTAAAATACCCCAAAACAAACCCAGCATTTTGATGCCGCCCACAAGGTGATGCCCTGGGCAGCTGCCCACCTTGCCCAATGGGCATTACGCCAGTGCAAATAATGCTGCTCATGGAAAGAAGAAAGTAATGAAATAATTCATACCAATCTGGTTAGATGGCACCAGAGGAAACCCAGACTTCTAGGAGTCAAATCTCAGATTTCCTTGCTTTTGGGAGGAACCCACATTTTCATACCCCAGTAGCGCAAGATCACTTCTCCAAAGTATGATTTAGACAGAGTTTTCAAATCAGGAGGAAATTCATGATTTCCCTGCATCGTAGGGCTTAAATGTTATTTTGATTGCAGAGAAGAGACTGCATGGTAAATTGACTGCAGCAGGTGGATTGTTGGTTGTGTATGACAGCTGCACCCTTTATTAAGAGCTTTGCTGAGACTTTCATCTGGGGAATTTGCTTGGGGATTTCTCTGAGGGAGGCGGCTCAGTTTGCAAATTGCATAAAATCTCCTGGGGGACTTGAGTGCCTCAGATGGGAAAACAACCCAGTCGCAAGATCCTTCATATCCCTTGCTGCACATCCATCTTTGTTTTGGGTTTTGTTTGCCACAAAGCCACAGCTCAACTGATTATCTTGTCATGTGTGCTTTTCAAGGCCAGAGATATCCAGAGGTGGTTGGCCATTGCCTGAATCTAGGTCAGTGGTGGCGAACCTATGGCACGGGTGCCAAAGGTGGCACTCAGAACCCTCTCTGTGGGCACACACAGAGTGCCTCCCCCCCCCCCCACACACACATCTAGGCTGGCCTGGGCCATCGGGCTCGATTATTAGCATTAAACCTAAGACCTAGTTTTGGGGAAGCAGTGTAGGTAACCCTGTTAAGCGCTGTTAAACCCCACTGATTTTCATGTGAAGAACTAAAGCGCGATCCTTTACCTGGAAGTAAGCTCAGTTGCTGGCAATGGGACTTGCTTCTGAGTAAACCCTCCTAGGGTCATGATTCACCAGTTGCATGGTTGCTTCAAAGCAAAGCCACCGACTACCACCAAGCTTACTCCTGAGTAACGCACGCTTCGGAGCCAACCATTTTTTCTATACAAAAACCTCAGTATTCAGGTTAAATTGCCGTGTTGGCACTTTGCGATAAATAAGTGGGTTTTGGGTTGCAATTTGGGCACTTGGTCTCGAAAAGGTTCGCCATCACTGATCTAGGTCATGACCTTGGACTTCTTTAGTGGCCTTCCATCTAAAGATCCAAGGTTGACCCTGCTTAGCTTCTGAAATCTGATGATATCAGGCTAACCTGAGCCATCCAGGTATAACCTCCTGGTCACCTCCAAGTCACCTCCTGGTCTCCTCAGTGAAAGAGAAAAAGAGTGTGCCTCTGTTGTACACACAAGCATCAGCCAACTGCCTGTGCCCTGAGGGGAATTTTTCCCTCCAAAATCTTTGACAGAATTTTCCCTCCAAAATCTGTGACAGGATTTTCCCCTCCAAAATCTCTGACAGAACATCTCTGACTGAGTAACTTGGCTTGCATTTGCCCAGCCCCCTCAAGGGTAGGGGATAGGAATTGTAGGATGTATTACTGTGTATAGTATGTACTGTCTGTTGTTGAAAGTACAATCCTACTATGTTATTCCCCCATTACACTTCTGCAAATCTAAACCCTTTTGTGTTGTTCATTGGATGCCCTATCTTGATCACTGTACTGAGTTGCAATGTATAATACACCTTCAGTCTCAATGGGAAAGGGGGACTGTAAACAATGTACATGAGCGAATGGATGAATGAATGAAACAATGGATCTGAATTTGACTATGTGCTTTAGGTTAAAAACTAAGCTGCTGAATATTTTATTCTGGGAGAAAAAAATGAGATACGAATTTTCTGACGAAAGAAATAACTATTTAATAATATTGTATGGAAAACATAATGTATTTGTTCCATGTCCTTGATAACATAGTTGGGAGTTCAGTTTGTTTAGGTCTTCTTCAGGGTTCGATTCCCCACTCTTCCACACAAAGCCTGCTGGGTGACCTTGGGCCAGTCACAGTTCTCTCAGAACTCTCACACCTACCATACAAGGTGTCAGTTGTTGAGAAAGGAAGGGAAGGAGTTTGTAAGCCACGTTGAAGCTCCTTATGGTTGAGAAGGGCGGAGTATAAAAACCAACCCTCCTTCTTCTAATAATATTTCCAATTTATACCTGATTATTTTTATTGTATTACAACACAGAACACAGAAATATTAAATAATCAAAGCCATAATCAGAGGTCACACATTTTATTTATTACATTTACTTACTTCAAGGAATACTGCCTGCATATCAACCTCATTAACCGTTTCAAGTCTTGTATTCAGGCCATCAAAATGGGGAACAGACATCCCGGTCATGACATGTGGTTTCTGGTCAACCATTAAACTCCCCCCTTTTCCTGACCTCAACTGTGCTTTTCAGTATTAGGACTGGACAGCTCAAAATACTAAAGAAGAAATTACATTAAGTTTCTGATGAAGACTCCTCTAATTAGTTGAATCCCATGTACTGCATAGGGTTTTTTTTTATATAGTCATCTTTCTCCCCTGGAATCTCACCTTTCTTCTCCTCAGTCTGCCCACAGCTTCCTTGACCTGATCATTCCTGAGGCAATAAATCATGGGGTTCAAAAATGGCGTAATGGAAGTGTAGAAGAGTGTCACAGCCTTCGTGACCTCAGACTGATTTTCTCCGTCTGGGATTATGTACATTGCTGCAACGGAGCCATAGAAAAGTGTCACCACCACTAGGTGGAATGAGATGGTCGAGAAGGCCTTTCTTCTACTGCCTTCGAAAGAAGGCTTCATCAACGTGAGAATGACAACACCATAAGACAGCACAACAAAGAAGATGTTGCCAAAAAGCAAAATATTCACTAAAATCTGACAGAGAAGGGGAGCAATTCCTAATGGTGAACAGACCAGGCTCAGAATGGGCCCGGCATCACACAAAAAATGGTCAATGATGTTGGGACCACAGAAGGACAGTTGAGACATCATAGTCACGGGGACAGCAAAGGCCATGAAGCCAATGACCCAACAAGCAGCCACCAGGACACCGCAAAAGTTTGTCGACATGATTTGTGGGTAGCGCAATGGGTGGCAGATGGCCAAGTATCGATCCAAGGCCATGGCCGAGAGGAAGCAGTCTTCAGTGGTGCCAAAGGAGAATAAGAGGTAGAATTGAAGGAAGCAGTCCCTGAAAGAGATGATCCCTTGCGGGGAAGACAGATCAAAGACCATACGAGGCACAATGGTGCTCACGTAACACAACTCCAACCAGGAAAAGTGGCTCAGCAAGATGTACATGGGAAGCCGGGCCAGGTGGGCATCTAGGTGCACCAGTGTGATGATGGTGAAGTTCTCCGCCAACGTGAGTACATAAAGAATGGCAAAAAAGATGAGGAGGAAGTACCGTTCCTGCTGCCCGACTCGGAAGCCTATCAAAATGAACTCCTGAACTGAGGTCTCATTGGCCAGCTCCATCTGGAATCAGATGACACAGTTATCATTGCAGAGCAAACGCAAATATTGTCTGTTCCAATATGTTTAACAGGACCCTTCAGCCAGTTCTTCCACTGTATTATGTTTTCCCATGTAGCAACAATTCTGATCAGTTATACAAAACACATTGGTTTCATTAAGACTTTGAAACAACCCTTCACAGGGTCAGAATTCAAAATGACCTGGACAGATTAGAGAGCTTGACCAAAACTAACAGAGTTAATTTCAACAAAGATATATGTAAGATACAACACTTAGGCATAAAAATGAAAGGCACAGATATTGGACGGATGACCCCTAGCTTGACAACAGTACATGCAAAAGGGATCTGGGAGTCTCAGTTGACCACAAACTCAACATGAGTCAGCAGTGTCATGGGGCAGCCAAAAAAGCCAGTATGATTCTGGGCTGCATCAATAGGAGTATAGTGTCCAGATTGAGGGATGTAATAGTACCACTCTATTCTGCATTGGTCAGACCTTCCCTGTCCAGTGTTATCTGTTTCCTCTCCCCTACTGATGGATCTCTTGACAGGCTGAGTAATCCTCCACACGAAGAATGCCTTTGATATTGATCTAAGATCAGCATCACGATTGGTAGGTCAGTGCTAATTTGCAGAAGGAAGAACTGGAGTAAAATTGATCCCTTTTAAAAGTCTTTATAAAAAAGCAATATAGGTTAGGGAAAGGCTGGGCTGAGTTTTGCTTCTACTATACCAACAGCTCACTTACATGCTTTACATTTAAAAAGCAATCATTTCCATTCATGGTCTAGCCTCTGAAGACCAGGGGGCATTCATTGAAAATGCTGGGGGGAAGAATTAGGACTAATAAAAGGAAACACTTCTTCACGCAACGTGTGATTGGTGTTTGGAATATGCTGCCACAGGAGGTGGTGATGGCCACTAACCTGGATAGCTTTAAAAAGGGCTTGGACAGATTTATGGAGGAGAAGTCGATCTATGGCTACCAATCTTGATCCTCCTTGATCTCAGATTGCAAATGCCTTAGCAGACCAAGTGCTCCGGAGCAGCAGCAGCAGAAGGCCATTGCTTTCACACGCTGCATGTGAGCTCCCAAAGGCATCTGGTGGGCCATTGCGAGTAGCAGAATGCTGGACTAGATGGACTCCGGTCTGATCCAGCAGGCTATTTCTTATGTTCTTATGTTCTTATGACCCTTGGCATAATTTAGCTGGGTGAAATAAACCTGCTTTCAAGAATCTGGAATAGGTGCCTTCCCGAATCAACTGTTTCCACTCCCAAATTCTAATTAGTCCAGAATTATTTGTAAAAATTGCGGCATCATGTAGAGAATATGTACTACACTGGAGATTGGTCTTCCTTTCTGACTAATCCTTGCCTATATGGTCGCTGCGGTAACTACAATAAACCCCACAAGCGTTTCAGTTGAGTCAAATAATGCTGTTCACAGAAAGAATGAAATAATTCATACCAATCTGGTTAGATGGCACCAGAGGAAACCCAGACTTCTAGGAGTCAAATCTCAGATTTCCTTGCCCTTGGGAGGAATCCAGGTTTTCATACCGCAGTACCGCAAGATCACTTCTCCCAAGCATGATTTAGAGACAATGATCAAATCGGGAGGAAATTCATGATTTCCCTGCATCTTAGGGCTTAAATGTTATTTCAATAGCAGAGAAGTGACTGCGTGGTAAATTGACTGCAGCAGTCAGGTTGTTGGTTGTGCATGATGGCTGCACCCTTTATTAAGAGCTTTGCTGAGACTTTCATCTGGGGAATTTGCTTGGGGATTTCTCTGAGGGAGGCGGTTCAGTTTCCAAACCGCATAAAATCTCCTTGGGGACTAAGTGCCTCAGATGGGAAAACAACAAGTCGCAAGATCCTTCATGTCTCTTGTGGCCCATCCATCTTTGTTTTGGATTTTGTTTGCCACAAGCCACAGCTCGGCTGATTATCTTGTCATGTGGGCTTTTCAAGGCCAGAGATATCCAGAGGTGGTTGGCCATTGCCTGCATCTAGGTCATGACGTTGGACTTCCTTGGTGGCCTCCCATCTAAAGATCCAAGGTTGACCCTGCTTATCTTCTGAAATCTGATGATATCAGGCTAACCTGAGCCATCCAGGTATAACAAGTCACGTCCTGGTCTCCTCAGTGAAAGAGAAAACGAGTGTGCCTCTGTTGTACACACAAGCATCAGCCAACTGCCTGTGCCCTGAGGGGAATTTTTCCCTCCAAAATATCTGACAGAATTTTCCCTCCAAAATCTGTGACAGGATTTTTCCCTCCAAAATCTCTGACAGAACAGCTCTGACTGAGCAACTTTGCTTGACATTTGCCCAGGCCCCTCATGGGTAGCGGATAGGAATTGTAGAATGTATTACTGTGTATAGCAGTGATGGCGAACCTTTTCGAGACCAAGTGCCCAAATTGCAACCCAAAACTCACTTATTTATCGCAAAGTGCCAACACGGCAATTTAACCTGAATACTGAGGTTTTCGTTTAGAAAAAAACGGTTGGATCCGAGGCGCATGTTACTTGGGAGTAAGCTTGGTGAAGCAACCGTGCAATGCTTCGAATGGGTGAATCACAACCCTAGGAGGGTTTACTCAGAAGCAAGCCCCATTACCAGCAACCAAGCTTACTCCCAGGTAAAGGATCATGCTCACTTTCAGCTCTGCTTTCAGATTTCTGCAACCAAAACTATTTTGTATTGTTTATTGGATGTCCTATCTTTTTCACTGTACTGAGTTGCAATGTATAAGACACATTCAGTTTCAATGAGAAAGGTACACTGTATAAACTATGCATATGGATGATTGAATGAATGAAACAATGCCATTGTATCTGAAATTTACTGTGTGACTATAGGTTGCTTTGAATACTTTATTCTGGGAATAAAAATTGAGATACAAATTTGCTGAAGAAATTTCATGATTTCTGAACCATTTAATAATATTGTATGGTAAACATAATGTATTTGTTCCATGTCCCTTCGATACCATAGCTGAGAGTTCAGTTTGTTTAGGACTTCTTTGGGGTTCGATTCCCCACTCCTTCATATGAAGCCTGCTGGGCGACCTTGGGCCAGTCACAGTTCTCTCAGAACTCCCTCAGGTGCACCCACCCCACAAGGACTCTGTTGAGGGGAGGGGAAGGCAAGGCAATTTTGAGCCTCTTTGAGATTCCTTAAAGGTAAAGAAAAGCAGGGCGTAAAAGCCAACTTTTCTTGTCCTCCCTCCCCCTATTATGCTGTCCTACTTCCCCACACTAATGACACCTTTCTCCTTCTCAACCTGCCCAGAGCTTCCTTCA
>NW_025950091.1:0-10354 GCF_021028975.2 Sphaerodactylus townsendi | reverse complement strand
CCCAACGTTCTACCACGGCGCTGCTGGGTCAGCAGTGCACTACTACATCTCCTCCTTTTTTACATTTTAGAAAAAGGGGGGCCGAAATGCTAAGGGGCGATTTAAAGGGACGCTTGTCTCCTCCGCCGTTTGGTCAAGCTGACCAAGCTGCTTGTGTAACATTAGAACTTGGTCGCGGGGTAGGGGAAATTCGAGGGGCTTCTTACACATGTTACAGGCAATATTAGACACGCATTGAATGAAACAAGATCCGATAACGAGGCACACAATTAAACCAATGCAAAGCTGTACAATAGCACTCAACCATCCTCCCGGCAGCCAGCTCCAGAGGGCTGACCACCAATGGGGCAAAGCATCATACTTCAGATTAGATACAACTTCTTGCAGCTCACGCACTTTCATGTGAATCAACTGGGAATTATCAGAAAGATTAAAACAACACATATTATGTACATTCTCACAACCTTGGTGGTGTAACAACAACAAGTAATCAGTAGCGGCACGATTGTCTAGGGTCGCTTGACGAAGTTCCTGTTGCTCGGAGGCCAGGGCGTCCAGAGCGGTGGAGGTGGAGTTGATGGACTTCGCAAGGGCACAGGCCAGCCGGCCAATAGTCTTAGCATTGTAGGAAGCGAGCCCGGGGACTCCCACTAGGGAAGTTGCGAGGGAGACGAACTCTGCTTCGGAGAGGGCGACCGCGTCGCTCCGACAGGAGGGGTCGAAAGGCAGAGCGGAGCGGCGGCGGCGGCGTCCGGGCTCCCGGGGTGGAGCCTGGGGTAGAACGATGGTGAGGCGACTGAGGCAACAAAGAGTCCCGGCAGAGAGTCGGGCGGGAATGTAATTAAACGTTCTCTCCCCGCAGGTCCAGAACCAGCCCCTGGGGAGCAGGATGTTTCCGAACATGGGGGGAATGTCTTCCGTGTGTGTGCAGCTCCAACTGGCCGAACCGATGAATAGGCCAGATTCGGTTCCAGCAGCTGCGCCGGTGATGCTGGCGCAGAGTGTTAGATTAAGTGGTTAGCGACAGTCTTGGTGACAAGAGAGAGAGCGCCCGGCGGGAAGGTTTGGGCGACAGGTCCCCAGTTGGCGCTCATAGAGTACCTGATGGAAGAGGCATTCATGAAGGGGCTTAGCCCAGACTCCGCTAGGAAGTCTCCGAGCACTTTGCAGACGGGGAGCAGGCAGGAGCTTAGCAGGCTCCGGCCTCCTAGGTACTAGCCCAGGCAGAAGGATGAAGGCGTTGGCAGCGGCAGCAAGCTGCTCCCAGATGTTGGTCTGGTGAAAGCTTCGTCAGGGGGTGGCCCACGTCGCCATCGGCCAGGAGGCAGCAAGAGCAGGCAAAGGATGGCGGTTGCCGAGTTGGCGGTAATGATACTTAGGAAGGCGGCACAGAAGGTTCTCGGGTGTCTCGGGGTGGTCCTGCTGGGCGCAGCAGCTCTAGAGCTTGGTTGGTGGTTGCCTTGACGTCTCCCAAGGTCATTCGGGTCTTTGGGCGTTGGCGACGGCGTTCCTGTTAGCAGAAGATAAGCTGGGGCGGGATCCTCCAGAGAGATGTGTTCCCATCTCCGGGATAGGGTTAGTTTCCTCCTGGCGCCATTCCATGGGTTAGCCTGTCATGGCGGAGTCCCGGAGTCCCACAGGGGCCTGTAGGAAGAAGGTTCAAACACACCCCCTTTTCCCAGGATGCGGGGGGGGGGCCGAGGTCCCGCCAGAGCTCAGTTTCATGGCCCGGGGATGGCGGGAGGTGAGGATCGAGTTTAGAATTTGGTATACTAAGAAGGAAGGAAACTTGTTTTGCAGCCTGGCGAAGGTTGCTGTTAATGCAATCCTCCTGGGGGCCGCCTACTCCTCTTTCTTTAGTTGTTTGGCAGGGAGGGCAGGAGGTAGGCGACCCTGGTGGGGAGTGGCTTCAGAGCGTCATCAGAGATGCGTCAAAGAGAGGGTCCCGAGGCTTACTCAAGGGGGAGAGAGGAGCGAAGCGGGTCCTGGGGAGATTGTGGGTATGCATGCTTAATCAACAACACAAAAGGGGGCTTTGGGAGCACCTTTTTTTGGGGGGGATAGGTGCATCCAGGAGAATGAAGCAATCAGGCAATTAGAGAATAAAATTCCTCGCTTTTACACAAAGAGAGAAAAGGAGGGGGGGGTTCTTTGCAAGGGTTTGCACTTACCGTGACACTTGGTGGCGGCTGGTGTGCCGGATGGTGCTAAAGTTTTTGAACGAATGCTTTGGGAGATGCTGCTGAGAAACCACTACGACCCAGCATCTTAAAAGTGATGATAGTGCTATAATGCCCGTCACCACTTCCCCCTTAAGCTGGGGAACCTGTCCTGACAGTGCTGCGGTATCAGGGCGGGCCCAGATTTTAATCCAGGGAGGAGCCAGTCAGCCAATTTGCCCCTCCCGCCTCTACTAGTCGAAAAAACAGAAGGAGAAGAGGGAGGGAGAGGGAAACAGTTTCATTACGAGGAAATTAGCAAGCAGTCTTCCCGGAAGGCACGATTGGGATCAGTGATCTGTAGCGGCTTTACCCATCCCAGACCAGAGTCGTTTTAACCTGACTCATAGGGTCCCTTCCCCAGAGATTGACATGGATGTCACAAATGATGGGGGGGGGGACTGTGAGAGCTGCCGCTCGAGCCCTGGGCTGTTGACCGTGGCCAGGCCCCGGATGCTCCGTCTGGCGGTTTGTCTGCCCCCCACCCCCCAGATGTGCGGGCAGCCCGCCGATTAGGCCACTGGGTAGGGCCACTCGGCTGCCCTGATGATGGCCAACATCAGGCGCCGGGGGGTATGCCACCCAGGCCCTTGAACTTACATCCTTCTATGGCGAGCTCCCAGGTATGGGCAGAGGGAGCTCCCGGTAGGCGTCTCGACCGCTGCGACGGTGGTGTAGGCTGCGCCATGTTGGCTTTGCTGGGAGGCTCGCGCCCATTGGGTCGGAAGCGGGCAGCGCATAGAGGCAGAAGGATCAGCTGAGCGCCCAGCTGGCTCCGGCAGGCAACTCCTGTGGGATGTTAGTCCAGACCTGAAGGTGGATGGGTCCTTGAGTGCGTGGAGTCGATCACTCGAGGGGCGATGAACAGTCCCTGTTCAGCGGCAGAGGCGCTGTGGCTGCACTGGCCCAATTGTCCCGGTAGGGATGGACTCGTCATACTATGGTTAGGCACGACAAGAACCTCGTGGGGGAGCAAAAGGAGATATGGGCTACAGGTGCATCTTGGCTTGAGCGAGATGCCACGAGAAGAGGGTGGTTTTGGTAGGGAGCCTTGGCGTTTGGAGTCTGCTCTAGTACCTCTCCTCCTTGGTCCTGGGCTGGGGAGGCGCCGAGTGAGGGGAGTTTCCCGGCGGGCAGTGCGTTTCTCCAGTAGAAGCCTTTCTGGCAACGTGGGCACCGGGTTTTTGGTGGCCTTCTCACTCCTGGGGGGGGACCCTCCTCCATCGGAGTTGTAGGCCCCCCCACCGGGCTGCCCTACACTCCCGCCGGAAGTGTCCGGGTCTGCATAGTTAAAGCAGTCATCCTGAGACTGCCTCCCTTGGCCGGCGGAGAAGTGCTGCGGCGAGGAGGCTGGCAGTGAAGCGGAGGATCCGATGTCCTAGCAAGCCACTAAGCATGTCGGCCAGTTCAGGGTTTTTGCCCAGGCCCGTGATAAGCCCTGCGGCACTCCGTGGAAGCGTTAAGCCTTTGCGGCGCGCCGAGGAGCTCGTTTGGAGCCTCCTGCGCTATCTACCTGCCTCTTGAGCGCTTCCTGGAGCCTGTTCACAAGCTTCGGCATAGGGCTCTTGGGGTTTTTGCCGGATGGAGGAGAAACTCTGGGTTAGCTGGCCGGCGTTGGGGACCTTAACAAATGCCTTATAGAAGCACTCAGAGGCGACCGTAAGGGTGGCCTCGGGCAGGACAATCTGATCGTTGGGGTTGGCCCGAAGGCATCGAAGCCGTAAAGCTGCTGGCGGTGTAGGCGCCGCGAGGAAGGTGGCTGCTCTGTTGAAACACTGCTTGGCGGAACTCACTTTCCCAGACCACAAATTGTACGGGGCTCAGGAGCATCGCGAAAGGTGGTCTTCCAGTCGTCTGGAGCCATTAGGTGGTTCCTTACCGATGGCCTCCAGCATGCCTCTCCGCGTAGGGAGCTGAAGTGACCCCTACGTCCCGCGTTGCTACTTGCGGAACTCAGTGAGGGATATTATAGTTTAAAGGGCGGTACTTCGACAACCCGCCCGAATGGCATACCAACCTTCCCCCTCAGTATCTGTGAAGTGGATGGGGCACAATGCAAAAAAATTTCGGCATCGTCTTCCGTCAGGGTTTCTTTCTTCTGCAGATCGTGGCTAATATGTTCTGCGAGAGTTTTGAAACCAGCGCCATTGCGATGGCTGTGACGGAGGTGCAGTAACTTCGAGAGGAAATGAAGCGAGGAGCAGGGGGAGGAGGCGACCGGAGCAGCGGGAGAAGTTTGAATTAGGTGAAGGAGCGAGGGGGGCAGAAGGAGGACAGGCGTCCAATTTAGTGGATAGAGAAAATTCCGGGGTTGAAATTGAAGGTGAAAGCTCGAAAGGAGGGCGGCCTACAGCAACGGAGCCATAGGTCTGCAGGCTGATGGCGACAAAACATTGTCTCCACGTCAGTAACAGCGACATCGTCGGTAGCGAGGCTCTGTGCGAAGAGTGCGCCCGATGTTTTCCCAGTCCTTAAGATTCAATGTCCCCCCCTCTGGGTACCATGGACACTGAGCTTCAATCTCCTCAACCAATTTCTTGCGCAGCTCGCTTCTCTTCACGGGGACCCTGCCGCATTTCGTTAGCGCTTTCGGTTAGTCAGCGTGCTTGTCATAAGCCCTGCTTTTGCAAGCTCCCATACTCACCGGTGTTCCGTCGGACGAGAGAAGTGTCCCTGGGGCAGCGTGTCTCTGGATGCGCCGATCCAGAAGGACACGCGATGCCGAAACGGTGGTCCCTGGATGCGCCGATCCAGCGGACCCCGTGCTCGGCCCTTCCCCAGGCGGCGGTGAGCAGGGTGGAGGTTCGAGGATTCCCGGGTTTCGGCACCAGCTTGAAGTCGTGCCACGCGGTCGAAGCGTAAAGAGCGAGACGAGGCCCAGCCGGAGATAACATCTGGTGGAGATCGCCAGCAGCGGGAGACCGGAGGTCTGTGTTCCTAGCGAATCTCCCGTCTACCGGTTCCTGGCACCTTTTATTGTTATCCTATTGGGGGCGTGTAGGAGGGAGGACCGGGGGGAGTTTGAGGAGGCCCGGGGAGGTCGGGAGATCATCATGTGATGCATGATCTCCCATCTATTTCACGATCACGGAGAAGAGCGTAAGCGTCTGAGCCTAATCCTCACCTGGGGGCAAGACCATTGTCCCTGCGCTCGGTGATTGAGCCAGGCAGTTCATGACCCGTGACTCATGGGGGGATGAGGAGTGGGGGTGCGATGCGACCGGCAAGGCCGCGGGTCCGTTGGCGTCCCAACGTTCTACCACGGCGCTGCTGGGTCAGCAGTGCACTACTACAATTGGGACCATGAGATCTGCTGATACATTCTTATGGTCTTTGCCCATCTTGAAATTGCGTTTCCTTCCTTTATTTGTGGCCCACCTTTCTCACTGAGATTCAAGCCAAATTACACATTGTAAAATGATGCTATCAAAGAGCATGATACATCAAGTAAACAACACAATGTGACTTGGATTACAATTAGGGGAAAATGCCCCAAAAGAGTATCATAAGCATAAGCATTTTATTGTCATTGTGCACGCACAACGAAATTTACAGCAGCATTCCTCGATGCACACAATTTCAGACTCATACATCATCATCCTCCACCCATCCCTACACAGCCCCAAATACATCAATATGAAGCAGCGGAGTTTAGCATAGCCACAGCTCTAGAGTAGAAGCTGTCTCTAAACCTCTTTGTCCTAGTTCTGAGGGCCCTGTATCGTCTGCCAGATGGTAGCAGTTTAAAAAGAGAGTGTGCTGGATGAGACGGGTCCCTCAGAATTTGTAAACCATATCAGGTCACAGATAAAATCAGGTCACAGATAATTTAAAAATGGAGTTAACCTTCTCTCCCGCCCCCTCCCCATACGAAGAACCTTATGTGTCCTCTTGATTTTTTTCCCAAGTATGGCCTAATAAACTCCAGGGGCCCTGTTGGGTAAAAATGCTGGCAGCAGCTTGCTTATTAATTTCAGCAGCACCATAGGAGCAAAGGCGCAGCATGGGGATAGATGCGACAGGACGGGATGCCTGCCGACCCAACATCCATCACTCCCAGCAAGCCTGCTTGGGGAAACCTATTGGGAATGGCAAGTGAATAAGAGCATCATGTGGGCACTGGTGTCTAGCTCAGAGGTCTGCAACCTGTGGCTCGCCAGATGTTTAGGGACTACAAATCCCATCAACCCCGTGCCAGCATGGCCAATTGGCCATTTTGACAGAGGCCGATGGGAATTGCAGTCCCTGAACATCTGGAGAGCTGCAGGTTGCAGACCCCTGGTCTAGGCTCATTCCGCACATGCAGAATAATGCATTTTCAAACTGCTTTCAATGCTCTTTGAAGCTGTGCGGAATGGCAAAATCCACTTGCAAACAGTTGTGAAAGTGGTTTGAAAACACATTATTTTGTGTGTACGGGAGGGGCCCTAGTTGGTGTTCTCCTTACCATCAAGTGGTATCTCTCTTTATACCACTGGTGGAACTGTGGGGGGGGGCAGAGGGGGCAGATGACCAGGCGCCATTCGCCTGGGTCAAGTGCGGGATGCATTTTGGCCCCCTGCTGCTGCCCCCTTCCACCAAACTTCCCCTGCCCCCACTGCTGAACTCCCCACCACCACTGCACCATCGCTGCAAAAACCTCCCAAACAATGCTTTCCCTGCTCCTAGTGGTGTGACAAGCAACACACTGGGGGTGGGGTTAAAACCAGGGAAGCTTCCACCCCAGCGTGTTCCCAGCCACACCACTCAGAGGAGGAAAAGGTTTGTTCAGGGGGTTTTTTGTGGGAGGAGTTTGGCGGCTGCAGGGGGCGTTCAGCGGCGGGGGCTAGATGTGGTGCCCAGGGCTTGTCCCAGATGCCATTTTGTGTCAGTACACTGCTGTTTTATACTTTTTTCCAGCTGTGCAATGTCTTTTATGAGATATGGTGATCAAAACTATACACAATATTTCCAATGGGGCTGCACCATAGATCTGTACAGAGGCATTTTAATATTGGCAACTTGCTTCTGAGTAGATGGGCATCGGATAAATACATTGTACTGTTACAGCATTGGTCCATGGAGTACAGTACTCTCTGCTGTGACTGACAGCTGCTCTCTAGGAAATCAAGTAGAGACTGTCTTTCCCAACAACTGCTACGGAGGGGCCATGGCTCACTGGTGAGCATCTGCTTTGCATCCAGAACATTCCAAGTTCTGTCCTCAGCATTTCTTTTAACTGGACGTGTCGGGGTATGAGGGTGGGCACCCGAAGACACCGTGAAGCTCTTTGAGGACTGGTTTTAAGGTTGCATTGCTAGGCATAGTTAGTGGAGAATAAATCTTTGGCCCCTTCCGCACATGCAGAATAATGCACTTTCAATCCACTTTCACAATTGTTTGAAAGTGGATTTTGCTATTCCGCATAGTAAAATCCAGCTGCAAAGTGCATTGAAAGTGGATTGACAGTGCATTATTCTGCATGTTTGCAAGAGGCCTTAGTGAGACTTAATTTTGACACATATGGTTGGGCTTCAGGGCTAAAATTTGCTGTATCATGTGACCCATCTTTGAAGGTTTATTGGCTTTCTGGAAATGAAACAAGGTTTTTTTTGTAAAATTTATAGTCTGCCTTTCTCACTTGGACTCAAGGCAGATTGTACAGAGTGACTCAATATAGTCAACAGGAGAGGACATTCAGTAAACAATAGGATAGGATTAGGGTTTTAGAACCAATCAGAAATCTAAAAACAGAATTGAAGCAAAGCAGAAGTATTAATGTGACACATTCATTGATACAAAATTACGTAGTAGAATCCTAGTTTCAGTAAGCTAAACACAACAGTATAGACCACAGTCACTAATAATGTATATACTCAAGTATAAGACAACCCGAATATAAGCCAAGGCACCTAATTTTACCACAAAAAACTGGGAAAACTTATTGACTCAAGTATAACTCTAGGGTGGGAAATGCAGCAGCTACTGGTAAATTTCAAAAATAAAAATACCAATAAAATTACATTAATTGAGGCATCAGTAGGTTAAATGTTTTTGAATATTTATTTCAAAGAAAAACAGAAAACTAGCTCTGTAAGTGGAAAAAAGGGTCAACAAAAACAGTATGATATCAACAATAACTTTAAAAGTACAAAAACCTTAGCTCAATCAGCAACCAAGCTAAAACACAAGAGTTAAAATCCTTCAAAACTGGATTCCTCCTCCTCATCTGTATGTCCAAATGTAACCCAACTTAGATTTTAAGAGGGATATTATCAGAAATGGAAAAGGAGTTTCATTTCATTTCGTATTTAATTTATATCCCGCCCTCCCCCGAAGGGCTCAGGGCGGCGAACAAAAAGAGCAACAGCAAAAAGCAATAACAATATAGAATAGCAAACATCAACAACTATAAATCAAAATATAGGAATTACAGTATCAAGCAATGTAACATACAAAATAGCAAGATATATGAAACAAATATCAGTAAAATAATAATAATTTTAAACATCATTCAAATACAATAGAATACAAACGACTCTATAAATTTGAAACTGAAAACACAAAAATCAAATACCAGAAACACTTATAGATGGCGAACAACTTCCTTCCTCCAAACTAATTTCCTCCATACTTAACAGGTTAGCAATAGCACTGACACAAAAGAAATATAATAACCCAGCCTAGCCACTAACACTAACCCACCCTCCTAACCTTACAAAGCTAAGCCTAATACAAAATCCAAATCTAGTACTAACACTGTCAAC
This sequence comes from Sphaerodactylus townsendi, assembly GCF_021028975.2. NCBI lineage: Eukaryota > Metazoa > Chordata > Lepidosauria > Squamata > Sphaerodactylidae > Sphaerodactylus > Sphaerodactylus townsendi. The sequence continues at coordinate 1,389 of NW_025950091.1, read as the reverse complement.
CTACAATATACAATTTCACCAACTCTAAACGATATACATTAACCAAGGGAAAACTCCCATCTGACTAACTACTCTAAACTAACTCTATCCCCTTGATTGGACACTTATATAGGTTAACCCCTTCCTTGACAACAAATAGCCAAGAGTTTTGCAGCTGCCACGTAGTTCTTGTTCAGCAGTAGACTCTAGTAGGTTTCCTAAAGGGTGCCTGTCAAGGGACTCTGCCACTGACCCCCACTGACAACCTAGGGGATCCAAAGGAGGCTGCTGCTGCTGCTGCTGTTGTTGTAGTAAACAGGTCTTAATCTGCAGCTGGGTTTGTCTCTCCTGAGTGCTCTCATCACTCACAACTAGCCCCTGTCTCCTCCGTTGCCACCATACAGAAACTTGAATGGCCTGGATGTCCTCAAATTGCTGGGTCCCAAGGGCCCCTGCCGTTGTCTCTCTCTGCCAATCTCTAATTCGACAGCGTCTTCTAAGTTGACCACAGTGGGAAGGTTCATCAACTGTCAGGTTGTAAATACAGCTGTTGCAGACCTGGGAGGTTAAAAACAAGGCTAGAAGTAAAACAAGCCCAGCTTCTAAATTGCTGCATAGCTCTCAATCCCGGCTCCAACTTCTGCCCATTGCAGAAGCTCATATTTTTTTTAGAATAGTAAAAGTAATAAAAACTTCAGTTCTAATGTTAAAAGGTTAATTAATTATTTTGCCGGAGCTCCACAGCTATCAGCAGCTCCGGTCGCCATCTTGATTCAAGTCTTTGACAGTGTGGTCCCACCTTGTGACCCTTAACATTCACCAGACTTACAACAAAAGAAACTTTAAATCTGTTTTCTGTTTCATAAACAATAGTGTGCAGTATAACAATGAAATATGGCAAACCAATACAGAAACAATAATCAACATATAATAGTTCTGGCCTGCTATGCAAAACAGACTAGCAGGGTCTCAGTCCTTTGCAGTTCTCTCTAGCTGTGTCCTGTGGCACTGCTGATGGATTTGCAGCTTTGCTGTTCTTTGCTGAGCCCTCTGTCCTTATTGTCAAGCCTTCAAGGGTAGCCCTGAAATATGCACATACAGTTCATAACAACTGAACTATGTGAAGTTGACTGGCTACAAGTCTCTTAACAATTCTGAGGAAATGGAGCCTTTTCTTCCTTATATGGAGAATCTGAGCTCTTTAGCTCCCCTAATGGACCCTGGGTTACACAAACAGAGCTTCAGTTATATCACATACAGGTGTATATAAATACCGTATATACTTGAGTATAAGACCCAAATATAAGCCATTGGGGGCTTTTTCAGCATAAAAAATGTTCTGAAGAAGTTGACTTATACATGAGTATATATAGTAAGTAACTTTGTCCGGCACTTAGTACAGTGCCGGAC